>NC_135423.1:27681469-27918969 GCF_051991245.1 Festucalex cinctus | reverse complement strand
AATTTATTCATTAATATAGAATGATCCATCGTGTCAAAAGCTTTTTTTAAATCCATAAAAATCCCAACAGTAAATTTTTTATTATCTTTGTTAGTTGATATTGCTTCTACGAGTTCCATGACTGCCATTTAGGTGGTCCGTTTTTCTCTAAACCCATATTGATTTTCACTTAATAGCTTATGTTTCTCAATAAAGTTGTCAAGTCGGTATAAAAACAATTTTTCTAGAATTTTTGAGAACTGTGGCAACAATGATATTGGTCTGTAGTTATTGAATGTGTGCCTATCTCCACTTTTGTAAATAGGAATAACTTTTGCTATTTTAATTTTTGATGGAAATATACCAGTTTTAAATGGCAAATTGCATATACAGTAAAACCTCCGCTGACGAACGCTTAAGCTCACGAACTTTTCGCCTCAAGAACATTAAATTCGTGAGCATATAGTCTCTGCTGACGAACCTGGTTTCGGCGGACGAACCAAACCACGCGGTCGAACAGCGCCACAGTGGCGGCCACGAGAAGCTGACGCACGCTCACGGCGTCCCAGTTCGTCACCCCCTTTCTTTGAGTGCGGACGTGGTTTGTGTTTGATAGACATTTTGGACCATATTGAGTGTACTTTTGCTATTATGGGACCGAAAAAGACCCCACCACAGGCTAGTGTTAAGCCTAAGAAGACATGAAAGAAAATTACGATCGAGCAGAAGAAGGAGATCATTGAAAAACACGAACAAGGTGTGCGTTTGTGTGACTTAGCGTCCCAGTACCAGTACGCTAAGTCTACCATTGCTACCATCCTTAAGAACAAGGAAGCTATTAAGGGTGCATGTGTGGCTAAGGGTGTTTCTGTGTTGTCTAAGCAACGGTCTCAGGCAATAGAAGAGGTTGAAAAACTTCTGTTGATTTGGATTAATGAAAAGCAGCTAGCAGGGGACAGTGTGAGTGAGGGTATTATCGCAAAGAAAGCACGGCAACTTCACTTGGATATCATCAAGAGGCAACCTGGTATATTTTTGTGTAGTTTTAAGGCTTATTTTGTAGAAAATTATGTTTTATAGGGACCTGGGAACGGATTATTCTCATTTTAATGGTTTCTTATGGGAAATAAATGTTCGGAAGACGAACTTTTCGCCTTACACACACTTTCTGGGAACCAATTATGTTCGTGAGCTGAGGTTTCACTGTATATGTGAAAGGTTGCACAATATATTCTATAATACTTTTTACTAGTGTCATATCAATATTAGAACAGTCAGTGCACTTTTTATTTTTTAATGTTTTTACAACATTTAATCCCTCTATATCATTAACATCATTAAGAAACATTGTGGATGAATTATTTACAATATGCTTATCTGTTTCATATTTATTTCTTGGTTCTGGAATTTGGTTTTATAAAGTTACTGCCAACATTAACTAAATACTCATTAAAATTATTGGCTATATCAGAAATTTCATCAATTACAATATTTTTATCTTTTATAAAATATTGTGGATAATTTATTTTTTTTAGAATAGTTTTTAATTATATGATTTAGTATTTTCCATATTTCTTCTGTATTGCTTTTATTCTGCTCTAATAATGAATGATAATAATCTTTCTTATTTATTCGTATAATATTTAATAGTTTATTTTTATAGGTCTTATACTTTGTTTCAGCTTACACAGTTTTCAATTTAACAAATCTTTCATCTAAAATATTTTTCTTTTTACATGCATTCTCTATCCCCTTCGTCATCCATGCCTTATTTAGACCTTTATACTTTCTTGTAATTTTAATTAATGGACAGTGTTTATTATATAAAGAGATAATTGTTGTCTGGAATTCACTATATGCAGTATTAGGATCATTATTTGAATAAACCTCAGACCAGTTATGTTTCTCTGAATCCAACTTAAAGGCAGCCATGGAGCGTGGTGTTCTTACTCTTGTTTCAAATGTGTACGTTATCGGCTTTATTTTTTTTATCAAAATAATCATAAAAAAGTGCAAAGACCGGGAGATGATCACTTATATCTTTAATAAGGAGTCCACTTTCTATTTTTAGGTCAATTTTATTTGCAAATATATTATCCATTAGTGTAGCTGTATCTATTGTTATTCTATTAGGTTTTGTAATGAGAGGAAATAAACTATTACTATACATTATATTTATAGTCATTTATAAAGTCGTTTTCTGATGTCCATTTGGATTTAAAAAATCCATGTTAAAATCACCACACATTATTCGCATTTTTTTATCACGTTTATAACTCAGAATATCCACTAATTTATCATTGAATGTATCAAGACATGATCCAGGTGTCCTATATATACATATATATACTTATAATTATATTTGATGCATTTTTTTACATATACTTCAATACTTACACATTCCATTACGTTATCTATGGTGGTTGTCGGATGTTCAATTTTTCTGCTTTTTAATACGTTATTAACATATATTGCAAAAAATGTAGCCGCGAGGGGCCACAAGCCAGTGTCTTCTTGTGCCGGTCCCAAGCCCAGATAAATACAGAGGGTTGTGTCAGGAAGGGCATCCGACGTAAAACTTTATTTACATATCTGATAACGTGTGTAAACAGCAATATTTTCACATTTGACAAACTACAAAATGTTGACCTTTTACAGGAATATTTGAGCGTGTGTGCGTGCTCGTGCGTGTGTGCTATTTACATACTATACGGGGCAATAACAGCAAATGTAGCAGCGAGGGGGCAGAAGCCAGTGTCTTCTTGTGCCGGTCCCAAGCCCGGATAAATATAGAGGGTTGAGTCAGGAAGGGCATCCGATGTAAAACTTTGGCCAAACCAATCATGGGAATCAAATGTATGACTTCCATACCGGATCGGTTGTGGCCCGGGTTAACAACGACCGCCATCGGTGCTGTTGACCTACAGGGGGCTGGTGGAAATTGGACTACTGTTGGTTGAAGAAGGAGAGGAGGAAAGTGTGGTCGTAGGAAGAAAGAGAAGAGGAACACCACGAGTCTAGGACTTAGAGTAGGGCCTTTGAAATTTGGGAGTATGACAGGAAAAGGCAGGGAGCTGGTTGACATGATGCAGAGGCAAGGCAAGGCAAGTTTATTTGTATAGCACATTTCATACACAAGGCAACTCAATGTGCTTTTCACAAGGAAAGACAACACATAAGCATCAAGAAACAGTAGTTAACATTCAGAGGAAGAAAAATAAATGAAAATAGGTTACAAAATTTACTAAAAATAACATATAATAACAATCAACAAACTTTAAAACATTTAACGTAAGGAAGTTTAAAAACAATTAAATCTGTTTAAAAGTCCCTAATCAAAGGAATAAGAAAAAAGCAAAGTTTTTAACCTGGATTTAAAAGCATTTATACTCGGGGCTGACTTCACTTCTGTTGGCAGCCTATTCCATCTGTGTGCAGCATAATAGCTAAATGCAGCTTCACCATGTTTGCTTCAAAATCTGGTTTCCACTAGTTGGCCCAAGTCTATAGATCTCAGAGCCCTGCTGGGTTTGTACTCAATCAGCATTTCTTGGATATATTCAGGACCCAAACCATTTAGTGATTTATAGACGAGTAGCAGAACTTTAAAATCGATTCTACAGCTGACTGGGAGCCAGTGTAAATCCTTAAGTACTACAGTAATATGTTCTGATCTCTTTGTTTTGGTCAGAACTCGAGCTGCAGCGTTCTGAATGAGCTGCAATTGTCTCATGTTCTTTTGAGAGAGTCCAGTCAGAAGATCGTTACAATAATCTAGTCTGCTGGAGATAAAAGCATGGATAAGCTTCTCTTGGTCTGCTTGAAGCATGCAGTCCTTCAGTCTGGATGTTTTTCAGCTGGTAAAAGGCTGTTATAGTGATACATTTAATATGCTGAAGGTCAGGTCTGAGTCTGAGATTTCGAACTTGGTCTTTAGTTTCTAAAGACAGTGACTCAAGCTGTTTTTTAACAGCAATCCTTTTCTCTTTATTGCCGAAAACAATGAGCTCAGTTTTGTTTTCGTTTAGCTGAAGGAAATTTTGGTTCATCCAGTTGTTAATTTGCTCTAGAGAATGACAGAATATGTTAATAGAACTGCTGTCATTTGGGGACATTGATAAATACAGTTGTGTGTCATCTGCATAACTATGATAGTCAACATCGGCGTTCTGAAGCATTTGACCCAAAGGTAACATATACAGACTGAACAACAGGGGTCCAAGGACTGACCCTTGAGGGACCCCACATGTCATGGCCTTTCGATCAGATTCAAAATTTCCAGTGGTCACAAAGTAACTCCTTTCCTCCAAATAGGACCTGAACCATTTAAGGACTGTTCCATTTAATCCCACCCAAGTTTCCAGCCTGTCTAACAGTATATTATGATCAATCGTGTCAAATGCTGCACTGAGGTCCAACAAGAGGAGCACCGATACCTTCCCTGCATCAGTCCTCAATCTTATATCGTTCAGTACTTTAATCAGAGCTTTTTCTGTACTGTGATGAGGTCGGGAACCTGACTGGAATTTATCCAAATTCCGTTTAAGCTCAAGAAATTGCTGAGTTGATTAAAAACCACTTTTTCAACTATTTTAGCTACGAAGGGAAGGTTTGAGATTGGTCTATAATTTGCTAGCAGGGAGACATCCAGTGTTCTCTTTTTTTTTTAGAATGGGCTTGACGGCGGCTACTTTCAGAGATTTAGGAAGGCATCATTCGTCCAGCCATGCTGCTAGTAGCAGTTGCGTGCTGATTAGCAGGCCGTGCTCACGTTATCGTGAGGAGTTTACAAAAAAATGTTGAAAAATGCGCCCAGCTGGTTGTATCTACCAAACAAAAAGGTAGTACAGCCACATCGAGGCAAATGTCCAGGAAAAATCCCAGAAAAAGAAAGAAAAATAGCAGTTACCAGCTGAAAGAATGCAAAGCAAAGCAAGAGCAGAGCAGATTGCGTCTACACACTAGGCAAGCAGGAAGCAGAATGAGTGTTCAGGAGACCAGGTGGAAAGGGAGCAAAGCTAGAAGTTTAGGAGCTGGTTTCAGCTGGTTTCAAATAGTTTTATCATGGGTTAAATAGAAAGAGAAATGGTAGGAGTTATCGTGAAGGAGGAGTTTGTTAAGAACGTCCTGGAGGTAAAAAGAGTGTCAGATAGGGTCATGAGCCTGAAGTTAGGAATCGAAGGCGTGATGATCAATGTTGTTAGTGGGTATGCGCCACAGGTAGGATGCGAGCTGGAGGAGAAGGAGAACTTTTGGTTGGAACTTGATGAAATGATGCAGAGCATCCCTAGAAATGAGAGAGTTGTCATTGGTGCAGACTTCAATGGACATATTGGTGCAGGAAACGGGAGATGAGGAGGTGATGGGCAGGTTTGGTATCCAGGAGAGGAACGCCGAAGGACAGCTGGTGGTTGATTTTGCAAAAAGGATGGAAATGGCTGTTGTGAATACTTTCTTCCAGAAGAGGAAGGAACATAGGGTGACCTACAAGAGTGGAGGTAGAAGTACACAGGTAGACTACATCTTGTGTAGACGGTGTAATTTGAAGGAGATCAGCGACTGCAAAGTAGTGGTAGGTGAGAGTGTAGCCAGACAGCATAGGATGGTTGTGTGTAGGATGACTCTGGTGGTGAGGAAGACAAAGAGGCCAAGGGCAGAGCCGAGGACGAAATGGTGGAAGCTGAAAAAGGAAGAGTGTTGTATGACTTTCAGGAAGGAGTTGAGAAAGGCTCTGGGTGGTGCGGATGTGCTCCCAGATGACTGGACAACTATAGCAAATGTGATCAGGCAGACAGGTCGGACAGTCCTTGGTGTGTCATCTGGAAGGAAAGGAGATAAGGAGACTTGGTGGTGGAATGAGGAGGTGCAGAAGTGGATCCAGAGAAAGAGGTTAGCTAAGAAGAAGTGGGACACTGAGAGGACTGAAGAAAGTAGAAAGGAGTACAGGGAAATACAGCGTAAGGTGAAAGTAGAAGTGGCAAAGGCCAAACAAGGGGCTTACGATGACTTGTATGCTAGGTTGGACAGTAAGACTGATCTATACAGGTTAGCAAGGCACAGAGACAGAGATGGGAAGAACGTGAAGCAGGTTAGGGTAATAAAGGATAGGGATGGAAGAGTGTTGACAGATGCCAGCAGTGTGATGGGAAGATGGAAAGAGTACTTTGAAGAGTTGATGAATGAGGAAAATGAGAGAGAACGAAGAATAGAAGGGGTGACTGTTGTGGACCAGGAAGTAGCAAAGATTAGTAAGGATGAAGTGAGAAGGGCATTGAAGAGGATGAAGAGTGGAAAGGCACTCGGTCCTGATAATATACCTGTGGAGGTATGGAAGTGTCTAGGAGAGGTAGCAATAAAATTTCTGACTGGGTTGTTTAACAGGATCTTAGATAGTGAGAGAATGCCTGAGGAATGGAGGAGAAGTGTGCTGGTGCCCATTTTTAAGAACAAGGGAGACTTGCAGAATTGTGGCAACTACAGAGGAATAAAGCTGATGAGCCACACTATGAAACTAAGAACCGAGGCTGTGCCCGCCCCGCTGCAATATGATTGGCTACAGCCTCGCTGGAAGGATATGACGCATGGCCATGACGCGCCGTAACCATGGACGCACTCCATAACCATGGAAGCCGCCATTTTGGATTAGCGCTCATGAACAGGCGGGCCGAACCGAAACTGTTGTATATATAAGTGTATATATATGTGTATATGTATATATATGTGTGTGTGTGTGTGTGTGTGTGTGTGTGTGTGTGTGTATATATATATATATATATATATATATATATATATATATATATATATATATATATATATATATATATATATATATATATATATATATATATATATATTAGGGGTGTCAAAATTAGTACATTAATTTTGAGTTAATTCAAAGTTCTTTTAATGCCACTAATTTTATTAACGCTCGATTAATGACCACCCCTTACTTGGGGGAATACCACTCGCAACGCAGCAGACACATCCATGTCAACATTTAGCAGTAATAAATGTCATAATAATGCATATATTTGTGGAGATTGGGGTCAAGTTGTATTTTATAATTTTAAAAATGTGCAGAATTTCACAAGTTACTTCATATTAAAGATTAGATATCGCTCTTAATATGAATAGAAAAATGCACTGAGCTGTCACCAATGTCTTACAAATGCAATAGTGCCATCTAGTGGCAGAAAAAGGACCAACACAAATCAATGTCACACTAGTTTTCTTTTTAATTTTAACCCAGTTGTATTATTATGAAATTACTTTATCACTGACTAAAATATGCAATATTTCTATTAGTTTAACATTTTTTTCAAAATTTTTTCCCATTTATCAAGAGTAGGAAAACTTGGGAAAAAATATTTTATTGTACATTTAGAACAGATATAAACAGATAAAAAATGTTACGATTAATTGTCAGTTCACTATTGAAGTCATGCGATTATTACGATTAAAAATTTGAATCGCCTGACACCACTAATTTATATGTATGTGTATATATATATATATCATTTTTTATTTTTTTACCTGTCCAATGGCTTTATCAATTGTGCACCTTTTTTTGTTGTGATGGTTTTCTATGCTTATAGTTGGATCCAGGAGAGCCAAAGCCTAATGTCTGAGAGGGGATATGAAGATGCATGTAAAGTTTGGAGTGGAAAGGAAATACTGAGCATTTTTCATACCCTGGGTGTCACTCCTGAAAGCTTCCTGATACTGAAGGTACGGTATTATTGTTGTACATAGAAACTGTGGCTACTTAACAGTTAAAATTGTTGGTTGGCTTGGATAATTTAAGGCCAGAGAAGCGACAACTGCAACGTCTCTCTATTATGTGTATAAGTTAGAGCAGCGACCACTGTGATGTCCCTGTTCTATCTGTAGAAAATGTTTTTCTCACCCCCCTTTTTTTCCCCTTTTTTTATTCTCGAAAATGAATTGCATATATGGGGACCTAAAGATGTACAAAAACTCAAATTTTCCACACTCGTCGGGCCTGGTGAAAAATTTAAAATTTTAAAGTTGTCATAAACAATGGCAACAAAATGACACTGGAGCACCACCTACACTGGAAAAACAAAAAACAAACGTTTGACCTCGGGCTATAAAAATTGGCAGGCATGCATAGGACTCTTGAGGCGTAAATAAAGAGTCAGTCGAAGCCATTTGCTAAAATACAAAAAGTGAGCAATACATTTTTCAATTACAATTTTTGCACGTTGACAAGGGTCATAGTTTTGCCTCATTGTCCCAGAACATTCATCAGATAGACTTCAAATTTGGGCTGTACCATCTCAAGACCTGAGACAACAAATGGAAGAAAAATATTGAGTTTTAGAAATGCTATATGACAGGGGTGAGGTCATCAAATTTTCAGTTTCATAATTAACTTTGTCATAAAGGCGGACGGGCTTAATAACTCCTGTGCAAATGGTCAAACAAATACCAAACTTGACATCTATGTTACAACCCCTAGCAAAAAGTATGGAATCACCAGTCTTGGATGAGTACTCACTCAGACGTTTTATTGGTTAATGACAGCTACACTTTCTAAATTGGTTTATCGGTATCGGTTTAAAATAGCATTATCGTGCATCCCTAACTCAGTGTATGACTTTTGTTTAGCTTCACTCTTTTAGTCCTTGTCTCCATTCAGCAAGTCTTTCTTTTATGACTCGGTGGTCCTGTATCCTTCTCTGCCATTGTTTGTTTGTTTGTTTGTTTATTCATTTTTCCTTTTTGGACACATTACAGGTTACATTGATCACATCACATAATTTGCAACATTGACATTCGAAAGAAGGGCTGACGGGTAGAAGCTGATGGCTTATTAGAAACCCATCCCCATCGATCTATTACTAAACCGCATCAGTCATTATACATTGGAATTATTGGTTAGCTTTGAACGCACACGCAAGGAGCTAGTTACAGTAGGAAGAAGCTACGTACGCCGCCGCTGCGCTAGTCTACGGAAACTATGTACTCGGGGCACATACTCAAGAAGTGTGATTGACAAGCCAGGAGCCAATCAATCACGAAGCACCTTCGTGATTGAAGGAGTATTTGTCTTTCAAAGTGTCATCTAATGCTGAAAGGGATGAACGCTAATTGGGGACACGTGTTTAATAATTTCACTATAACGCATTTCCTGATATGATAGTCAGTTGGTATACTTACTATCCGTTTGCATTATATCACAGACACATGTGCAATGTACAGTCGGCGGTGCGCTTTGACCCTGCGACCTCCTGCTTACTGTACATGCACTCTCCCAACTGCGCCACTGAGCAGTATCAGAAAGCCGGTCAAGATGGTCTGTTGTATGTATGGAAGTGGGCGTGGAAAGTGGGACTTAAAAAAAATTCAGTGTCAGTCCCATTGAAAATGAATGGGGAAAAGTTCATATTTAACATTAAATTATGCGAGTACTGTAAGTACAAAACACAACTGATCGTCCAATCAGATGACACGTTAAAGTCAGTATTGCAAATTTAAAAAAAAAAAAGAGAGATGAGCGATTGTGATTGTACTTCTTCCACGAGCGCACGCCACTTTTCTTGAGCATCTGCTTTGAGTGTGACATCACTACCATTTACTAGCTGTGAGGGCCCTTTATGGCTGCTCGCAGCTCTAGTTATTCTTCTTCTTCTTGTTTTTTATTCTCCGCAAACGATCGCATTTTCGCATTGATCGCATTGATTCTAGCCAATCAATCACGAAGCACCTTTGTGATTGATTGGCTAGAATCTAAAATTCTAAATCTAAAACTAGAGCTGCGAGCAGCTATAAAGGGCCCTCGCAGCCCGGGCCACGTTGGGGTACTTGCACGTTGGGGTACTCGCACATTGGGGTACTGGCACATTAGGAGCAAAATTTCTTTGAACATGGCATGATAAACCTTTACATCTGAATTTTTTTGCCAGGTGTGATGTGTGTGACAAGCTCAATGTGTTTTGGTGATCATTAGGGAATGAGTTGACCTGACTGTTTTTTTTTTTTTGCAAAAGTATATATACCCATCATCGCTTGTACTCATTGCACAATGTTACTTTTATTGTCCATAGAGGCGATCAAAAAAAATTAAACTGAATAAAAAAAGTACAGATGTTTGGATCGGTCTGATACCAGTGAACATCTTGAGTAGTGGAAAGTAAAAGAATATTCATAAATGACTTAGTTATAACACTTACGAGTTCACAAATTTTGTTCAAAATACCGTAAGTATTTTTTTTTTTTTTTTTTTTTTTTATGCCTCAAGGACTACGTGGCGCAGTATTTATAACTGAATTTTGTCATAGAGATACCTTCAGGCCTTAACTATAAATATACATGTCAAGTTTGGGATTTTTTGAAGCATGTACCGGGGAGTTATTCAGCATATCCTTCATTCACGATACTGCTTTTAACGTCAATAGAGGCTATCAAAAATAAATAAAACTAAATAAAAAATACGTATGTTTGGATAGGTCTGATGCTTGTGAACATTTTGAGTGGTGGAAAGTAAAAGAATATTCATAAATGACTTAGTTATCACGCTGAGAATGAGTTTACAATTTTTGTAAAAATACCGTAAGTGGGGTATTTTTTTTCTGCCTCAAGGGCTAGGTGGCGCTGCATATATAACTGAATGTTGTCATAGAGATACCTTCAGGCCTTGATGATAAACATACATGTCAAGTTTGGGATTTTTTGGAGCATGTACCGGGGAGTTATCAAGAATATCCTTTTTCATTGCGAAACGTGTTTACAGTTTTTGTAAAAATACCGTAAGTGGGGTATTTTTTTTTCATGCCTCAAGGGCTAGGTGGCGCTGCATATATAACTGAATGTTGTCATAGAGATAGCTTCAGGCCTTGACTATAAACATACATGTCAAGTTTGGGATTTTTTGGAGCATGTACCAGGAAGTTATTAAGCATATCCTTTTTCAGTGCAAAACACAAATTTTGATGCCCCGCCTTCATCATATAGTATTTCGAAAAGTCAAGATTTTTCCCCCTGTCGTTGGCTCATGTCTTGACATAGTCCAGGTCAAGTCTTAACTCAGTCGGATGAAACGTGTAGGAGAAGTGGGCAAAAGTCTGCCCCCTGTAAATGTGCAAAAATCGTCAAAAATGGGACATTCAAAAATTCGTAGCTCACTTCCTGTTCATTTTAGCATATGGGTCCAAGAGACTTTTTTTGTAGGTCTTGGGCTCCCTCATACACCTGAATATATTCTTCGTTCTTGCTTAAACGTACAACCGGGGCTGCTTCGTTAAAAATTTCTAGGGGGCGCTATTGAGTCATTTTTGTAAAAATAGTACAATACATGATAAAATATTACTCATTTTACCAGGCCAGATGTGTGTGCCAAGTTTCATGAGTTTCTGTGCATGTTTAGACCCTCAAAACTGGCGTTGTTTTCTTGGCGAACAGCGCTTAGCCACGGCCACAGCAATTCGCGAAAACTCATAAACTTCGTGTTGTGACATCATGAAGGCCGAAACCCTCATCTGAGCAAATATGAGGTAGGTCCAGTTAACGTGTTTGGAGAAAAACGTAGAAGAAAATTCGTAAGAAAAAAAATTGCCAATAATAATAATAATAATAATAATAATAATAATAATAATAATAATAATAATAATAATTTTTACAAAAACAATAGGGACCTCGCAGCGGTCGCTGCTCGGGCCCTAATAATAATAATAATAATAATTTTTACAAAAACAGTAGGGACCTCGCAGCGGTCGCTGCTCGGGCCCTAACTAGAGCTGCGAGCAGCTATAAAGGGCCCTCGCAGCCCGGGCCACGTTGGGGTCCTTGCACGTTGGGGTACTTGCACGTTGGGGTACTGGCACATTGGGGTACTTGCACGTTGGGGTACTGGCACATTGGGGTACTGGCATACTAGAAGCAAAATTTCTTTGAAAATGGCATAATAAACGTTTACATGTAGAATATTTTTTTGCCAGTGTGTGTGTCAAGCTCAACGGGTTTTGGTGATTGTTAAGACCTGCAAAAATCAGCGTCCTTTTTTATTTTTAGGCAATGAGTTGCCCTGATTGGTATTTTTTTGTAAAAGTGTATATACACATCATCGCTCGTTGTACTCATTGCACAATGTTACTTTTATTGTCCAAAGGGGCAATCAAAAATTAATAAAACAAAATGGAAACGTACATACGTTTGGATCGGTGTGAAGCCAGTGAACAATTTGAGTGGTGGAAACTAAAAGAATATTCATAAATGACTTAGTTATCACACTTAGAATGAGTGTACATTTTTTGTACAAAATACCGTATGTGGGGTATTTTTTTTTTATTTTTATATAAGCCTCAAGGGCTAGGTGGCGCTGTATTTATAACTGAATGTTGTCATAGAGATACCTTCAGGCCTTGATTATAAGCATACATGTCAAGTGTGGGATTTTTTTTGGAGCATGTACCGTGGAGTTATTAAGCATATCCTTCATTCACGATATTGCTTTTAATGTCCATAGTGGCTATCAAAAATAAATAAAAATATATATATGTTTGGATAAGTCTGATGCCAGTGAACATTTTGAGTGGTGGAAACTAAAAGAATATTCATAAATGACTTCGTTATCACACTTAGAATGAGTTTACATTTTTTGTACAAAATACCGTATGTGGGGTATTTTTTTTTCATGCCTCAAGGGCTAGGTGGCGCTGCATATATAACTGAATGTTGTCATAGAGATAACTTCAGGCCTTGACGATAAACATACATGTCAAGTTTGGGATTTTTTGGAGCATGTACCGGGGAGTTATCAAGCATATCCTTTTTCATTGCGAAACACAAATTTTGATGCCCCGCCCTCATCATATAGTATTTCGAAAAGTCAAATTTTTTTCCCCCTGTCGTTGGCTCAGGTCTTGACATGGTCCAGGCCAAGTCTTAACTCAGTCGGATGAAACGTGTAGGAGAAGTGGGCAAAAGTCTGCCCCCTGTGAATGTGCAAAAATCGTCAAAAATGGGACATTCAAAAATTCGTAGCTCACTTCCTGTTCATTTTAGCACATGGGTACAAGAGACTTTTTTGTAGGTCTTGGGCTCCCTCATACACCTAAAAATATTCGTCGTTCTTGCTTAAACGTACAACCGGGGCTGCTTCGTTAAAAATTTCGAGGGGGCGCTATTGAGTCATTTTTGTAAAAATAGCACAATCAACAATAAAATATTGCTCATTTTACCAGGCCAGATGTGTGTGCCAAGTTTCAGGAGTTTCTGTGCATGTTTAGACCCTCAAAACTGGCGTTGTTTTCTTGGCGAACAGCGCTTAGCCACGCCTACAGCAATTCGCGAAAACTCACAAACTTCGTGTTGTGACATCATGAAGGCCGAAACCCTCATCTGAGCAAATATGAGGTAGGTCCAGTTAACGTGTTTGGAGAAAAACGTAGAAGAAAATTCGTAAGAAAAAAAATTGCCACTAGGTGGCGCTATCAGTTAGATGAAATGTAAATTAGTAGATGTCTTTAGAGCTGGACTCTCATCAAATGTGTGAAATTTTGAGAAGATAGGATAATCTCGGTCAAGTTAATGCAGCTTTTATTGTCACGAAAAATCTTCAGACTTTGCGTCACCGTAGCGGCCACGCCCTTTGGCGAAAATTTACAATATTCGGTGTGGGGCATCATCAACTTCTTAAGGCTTTTCTGACCAATTTTCAACTGGATCCCTTCAACGAGCTCAGCACAGTAGCTAAAAACGTAAAGTATGACATTTATTGTAACCACTAGGTGGCGCTATATGTATAACTGAATTTTGTCATATAGATGTTTTCAGGCCGTGACTATTACGTTGCCTGAGAAGTTTGAGATTTTTTGGAGCTTGTGCATGGGAGTTATTCAGCATTTGCTCTTTCTGGACAAATGAAATTTTAAAGGCAATATTTGATGCCCCGCCCCCATCATATAGTATTTCGAAAAGGCAAGACTTTTTGCCCAGCTGTTCTCTTAGGTCTTGAGATGATAAATGCCAAGTTTGAAGTCAATGGGATGAAAAATGTTTGCATAGGGGGAAAAAGCATGACCACAGTGAATGTGCCAAAATAGGCCAAAATTGGACATTAAAAAATTCCTAGCTCACTTCCTGTACATTTTAGCTACATGGTCCCAATAGACTTTTTTGTGCGTCTCGGGGTGCTACACGTGCCTGCCAATTTTCGTTGCTCTAGCTCAAACGTGCCGGGCTTGGTTTTTATTTTTCTATGCTAGGGGGCGCTATAGAGTCGCGTTGTTATAACGACTTCATAATATCAAATTTTTCGCCGGACCTGAGGAGTGTGCAAAGTTCGGTGAGTTTTCGTGAATATTTAGGTACCCAAAATCGCGATTGTTTGCGGAGAATAAAGAAGAAGAAGAAGAAGAAGAAGAACTAGAGCTGCGAGCAGCTATAAAGGGCCCTCGCAGCCCGGGCCATGTTGGGGTCCTTGCACGTTGTGGTACTTGCATGTTGGGGTACTGGCACATTGGGGTACTGGCATATTGGAAGCAAAATTTCTTTGAAAATGGCATAATAAACGTTTACATGTAGAATATTTTTTTGCCAGTGTGTGTGTCAAGCTCAACGGGTTTTGGTGATTGTTAAGACCTGCAAAAATCAGCGTCCTTTTTTATTTTTAGGCAATGAGTTGCCCTGATTGGTATTTTTTTGTATAAGTGTATATACACATCATCGCTCGTTGTACTCATTGCACAATGTTACTTTTATTGTCCAAAGGGGCAATCAAAAATGAATAAAACAAAATGGAAACGTACATACGTTTGGATCGGTGTCAAGCCAGTGAACAATTTGAGTGGTGGAAACTAAAAGAATATTCATAAATGACTTAGTTATCACACTTAGAATGAGTGTACATTTTTTGTACAAAATACCGTATGTGGGGTATTTTTTATTTTTTTTTATATAAGCCTCAAGGGCTAGGTGGCGCTGTATTTATAACTGAATGTTGTCATAGAGATACCTTCAGGCCTTGATTATAAGCATACATGTCAAGTGTGGGATTTTTTTTGGAGCATGTACCGTGGAGTTATTAAGCATATCCTTCATTCACGATATTGCTTTTAATGTCCATAGAGGCTATCAAAAATAAATAAAAATATATATATGTTTGGATAAGTCTGATGCCAGTGAACATTTTGAGTGGTGGAAACTAAAAGAATATTCAGAAATGACTTCGTTATCACACTTAGAATGAGTGTACATTTTTTGTACAAAATACCGTATGTGGGGTATTTTTTTTTTATTCCTCAAGGGCTAGGTGGCGCTGCATATATAACTGAATGTTGTCACAGAGATAACTTCAGGCCTTGACGATAAACATACATGTCAAGTTTGGGATTTTTTGGAGCATGTACCGGGGAGTTATCAAGCATATCCTTTTTCATTGCGAAACACAAAATTTGATGCCCCGCCCTCATCATATAGTATTTCGAAAAGTCAAAATTTTTCCCCCTGTCGTTGGCTCAGGTCTTGACATGGTCCAGGCCAAGTCTTAACTCAGTCGGATGAAACGTGTAGGAGAAGTGGGCAAAAGTCTGCCCCCTGTGAATGTGCAAAAATCGTAAAAAATGGGACATTCAAAAATTCATAGCTCACTTCCTGTTCATTTTAGCATATGGGTCCAAGAGACTTTTTTGTAGGACTTGGGCGGCTCCCTCATACACCTAAAAATATTCGTCGTTCTTGCTTAAACGTACAACCGGGGCTGCTTTGTTAAAAACTTCTAGGGGGCGCTATTGAGTCAATTTTGTAAAAAATAGCACAATCAACAATAAAATATGGCTCATTTTACCAGGCCAGATGTGTGTGCCAAGTTTCATGAGTTTCTGTGCATGTTTAGACCCTCAAAACTGGCGTTGTTTTCTTGGCGAACAGCGCTTAGCCACACCCACAGCAATTCGCGAAAACTCACAAACTTCGTGTTGTGACATCATGAAGGCCGAAACCCTCATCTGAGCAAATATGAGGTAGGTCCAGTTAACGTGTTTGGAGAAAAACGTAGAAGAAAATTCGTAAGAAAAAAAATTGCCACTAGGTGGCGCTATCAGTTAGATGAAATATAAGTCAGTAGATGTCTTTAGGGCTGGACTCTCATCAAATGTGTGAAATTTTGAGAAGATAGGATCATCTCGGTCAAGTTAATGCAGCTTTTATTTTCACGAAAAATCTTTAGACTTTGCGGCACCGTAGCGGCCACGCCCTTTGGCGAAAAGTTACAATATTCGGTGTGGGGCATGATCAACATCTTAAGGCTTTTCTGACCAATTTTCAAATGGATCCCTTCAACAAGCTCAGCACAGTAGCTAAAAACGTAAAGTATGACATTTATTGTAACCACTAGGTGGCGCTATATGTATAACTGAATTTCATCATATAGATGTTTTCAGGCCGTGACTATTACGTTGCCTGAGAAGTTTGAGATTTTTTGGAGCTTGAACATGGGAGTTATTAAGCATTTGCTCTTTCTCGACAAATGAAATTTTAAAGGCAATATTTGATGCCCCGCCCCCGTCATATAGTATTTCAAAAAGGCAAGATGTTTTGCCCAGTTGTTCTCTCAGGTCTTGAGATGATAAATGCCAAGTTTGAAGTCAATTGGATGAAAAATGTTTGCAAAGGGGGAAAAAGCATGACCACAGTGAATGTGCCAAAATAGGCCAAAATTGGACATAAAAAAATTCATAGCTCACTTCCTGTACATTTTAGCTACATGGTCCCAAGAGACTTTTTTGTGCGTCTCGGGGTACTACACGTGCCTGCCAATTTTTGTTGCTCTAGCTCAAACGTGCCGGGCTTAGTTTTTATTTTTCTACGCTAGGGGGCGCTATCGAGTCGCATTGTTATAACGACTTCATAATATCAAATTTTTCGCCGGACCTGAGGAGTGTGCAAAGTTCGGTGAGTTTTCGTGAATATTTAGGTACCCAAAATCGCGATTGTTTGCGGAGAATAAAGAAGAAGAAGAATAATAATAACTAGAGCTGCGAGCAGCTATAAAGGGCCCTCGCAGCCCAGGCCACGTTGGGGTCCTTGCACGTTGGGGTACTTGCACGTTGGGGTACTGGCACGTTGGGGTACTGGCATATTGGAAGCAAAATTTCTTTGAAAATGGCATAATAAACGTTTACATGTAGAATATTTTTTTGCCAGTGTGTGTGTCAAGCTCAACGGGTTTTGGTGATTGTTAAGACCTGCAAAAATCAGCGTCCTTTTTTATTTTTAAGCAATGAGTTGCCCTGATTGGTATTTTTTTGTAAAAGTGTATATACACATCATCGCTCGTTGTACTCATTGCACAATGTTACTTTTATTGTCCAAAGGGGCAATCAAAAATGAATAAAACAAAATGGAAACGTACATACGTTTGGATCGGTGTGAAGCCAGTGAACAATTTGAGTGGTGGAAACTAAAAGAATATTCATAAATGACTTAGTTATCACACTTAGAATGAGTGTACATTTTTTGTACAAAATACCGTATGTGGGGTATTTTTTTTTTTTTTTATATAAGCCTCAAGGGCTAGGTGGCGCTGTATTTATAACTGAATGTTGTCATAGAGATACCTTCAGGCCTTGATTATAAGCATACATGTCAAGTGTGGGATTTTTTTTTGGAGCATGTACCGTGGAGTTATTAAGCATATCCTTCATTCACGATATTGCTTTTAATGTCCATAGAGGCTATCAAAAATAAATAAAAATATATATATGTTTGGATAAGTCTGATGCCAGTGAACATTTTGAGTGGTGGAAACTAAAAAAATATTCATAAATGACTTAGTTATCACACTTAGAATGAGTGTACATTTTTTGTACAAAATACCGTATGTGGGGTATTTTTTTTTCATGCCTCAAGGGCTAGGTGGCGCTGCATATATAACTGAATGTTGTCATAGAGATAACTTCAGGCCTTGACGATAAACATACATGTCAAGTTTGGGATTTTTTGGAGCATGTACCGGGGAGTTATCAAGCATATCCTTTTTCATTGCGAAACACACATTTTGATGCCCCGCCCTCATCATATAGTATTTCGAAAGGTCAAGATTTTTCCCCCTGTCGTTGGCTCAGGTCTTGACATGGTCCAGGCCAAGTCTTAACTCAGTCGGATGAAACGTGTAGGAGAAGTGGGCAAAAGTCTGCCCCCTGGGAATGTGCAAAAATTGTAAAAAATGGGACATTCAAAAATTCGTAGCTCACTTCCTGTTCATTTTAGCATATGGGTACAAGAGACTTTTTTGTAGGTCTTGAGCTCCCTCATACACCTAAAAATATTCGTCGTTCTTGCTTAAACGTACAACCGGGGCTGCTTCGTTAAAAATTTCGAGGGGGCGCTATTGAGTCATTTTTTTAAAAATAGCACAATCAACAATAAAATATTGCTCATTTTACCAGGCCAGATGTGTGTGCCAAGTTTCAGGAGTTTCTGTGCATGTTTAGACCCTCAAAACTGGCGTTGTTTTCTTGGCGAACAGCGCTTAGCCACGCCCACAGCAATTCGCGAAAACTCACAAACTTTGTGTTGTGACATCATGAAGGCCGAAACCCTCATCTGAGCAAATATGAGGTAGGTCCAGTTAACGTGTTTGGAGAAAAACGTAGAAGAAAATTCGTAAGAAAAAAAATTGCCACTAGGTGGCGCTATCAGTTAGATGAAATATAAGTCAGTAGATGTCTTTAGGGCTGGACTCTCATCAAATGTGTGAAATTTTGAGAAGATAGGATCATCTCGGTCAAGTTAATGCAGCTTTTATTTTCACGAAAAATCTTCAGATTTTGCGTCACCGTAGCGGCCACGCCCTTTGGCGAAAAGTTACAATATTCGGTGTGGGGCATGATCAACATCTTAAGGCTTTTCTGACCAATTTTCAAATGGATCCCTTCAACAAGCTCAGCACAGTAGCTAAAAACGTAAAGTATGACATTTATTGTAACCACTAGGTGGCGCTATATGTATAACTGAATTTTATCATATAGATGTTTTCAGGCCGTGACTATTACGTTGCCTGAGAAGTTTGAGATTTTTTGGAGCTTGAACATGGGAGTTATTAAGCATTTGCTCTTTCTGGACAAATGAAATTTTAAAGGCAATATTTGATGCCCCGCCCCCGTCATATAGTATTTCAAAAAGGCAAGATGTTTTGCCCAGTTGTTCTCTCAGGTCTTGAGATGATAAATGCCAAGTTTGAAGTCAATTGGATGAAAAATGTTTGCATAGGGGGAAAAAGCATGACCACAGTGAATGTGCCAAAATAGGCCAAAATTGGACATAAAAAAATTCATAGCTCACTTCCTGTACATTTTAGCTACATGGTCCAAATAGACTTTTTTGTGCGTCTCGGGGTGCTACACGTGCCTGCCAATTTTTGTTGCTCTAGCTCAAACGTGCCGGGCTTGGTTTTTATTTTTCTACGCTAGGGGGCGCTATCGAGTCGCATTGTTATGACGACTTAATAATATCAAATTTTTCGCCGGGCCTGAGGAGTGTGCAAAGTTCGGTGAGTTTTCGTGAATGTTTAGGTACCCAAAATCGCGATCGTTTGCGGAGAATAAAGAAGAATAATAATAATAATAATAATAATAATAATAATAATAATAATAATAATAATAATAATAATAATAATAATTTTTACAAAAACAATAGGGACCTCGCAGCGGTCGCTGCTCGGGCCCTAATAATAATAATAATAATAATAATAATAATAATAATAATAATAACTAGAGCTGCGAGCAGCTATAAAGGGCCCTCGCAGCCCGGGCCACGTTGGAGTCCTTGCACGTTGGGGTACTTGCACGTTAGGGTACTGGCACGTTGGGGTACTGGCACGTTGGGGTACTGGCATATTGGAAGCAAAATTTCTTTGAAAATGGCATAATAAACGTTTACATGTAGAATAGTTTTTTTGCCAGTGTGTGTCAAGCTCAACGGGTTTTGGTGATTGTTAAGACCTGCAAAAATCAGCGTCCTTTTTTATTTTTAGGCAATGAGTTGCCCTGATTGGTATTTTTTGTAAAAGTGTATATATACATCATCGCTCGTTGTACTCATTGCACAATGTTACTTTTATTGTCCAAAGGGGCAATCAAAAATGAATAAAACAAAATGGAAACGTACATACGTTTGGATCGGTGTGAAGCCAGTGAACAATTTGAGTGGTGGAAACTAAAAGAATATTCAGAAATGACTTAGTCGTCACACTTAGAATGAGTTTAAATTTTTTTGTACAAAATACCGTATGTGGTTTTTTTTTTTTATATAAGCCTCAAGGGCTAGGTGGCGCTGTATTTATAACTGAATGTTGTCATCGAGATACCTTCAGGCCTTGATTATAAGCATACATGTCAAGTGTGGGATTTTTTTTGGAGCATGTACCGTGGAGTTATTAAGCATATCCTTCATTCACGATATTGCTTTTAATGTCCACAGAGGCCATCAAAAATACATAAAAATATATATATGTTTGGATAAGTCTGATGCCAGTGAACATTTTGAGTGGTGGAAACTAAAAGAATATTCATAAATGACTTAGTTATCACACTTAGAATGAGTTTACATTTTTTGTACAAAATACCGTATGTGGGGTATTTTTTTTTCATGCCTCAAGGGCTAGGTGGCGCTGCATATATAACTGAATGTTGTCATAGAGATAGCTTCAGGCCTTGACGATAAACATACATGTCAAGTTTGGGATTTTTTGGAGCATGTACCGGGGAGTTATTAAGCATATCCTTTTTCAGTGCGAAACACAAATTTTGATGCCCCGCCTTCATCATATAGTATTTCGAAAGGTCAAGATTTTTCCCCCTGTCGTTGGCTCAGGTCTTGACATGGTCCAGGTCAAGTCTTAACTCAGTCAGATGAAACATGTAGGAGAAGTGGGCAAAAGTCTGCCCCCTGTGAATGTGAAAAAATTGTCAAAAATGGGACATTCAAAAATTCGTAGCTCACTTCCTGTTCATTTTAGCATATGGGTCCATTAGACTTTTTTGTAGGTCTTGGGCTCCCTCATACACCTAAAAATATTCGTCGTTCTTGCTTAAACGTACAACCGGGGCTGCTTCGTTAAAAACTTCTAGGGGGCGCTATTGAGCCATTTTTGTAAAAATAGCACAATCAACAATAAAATATTGTTCATTTTACCAGGCCAGATGTGTGTGCCAAGTTTCATGAGTTTCTGCGCATGTTTAGACCCTCAAAACTGGCATTGTTTTCTTGGCGAACAGTGCTTAGCCACGCCCACAGCGATTCGCGAAAACTCACAAACTTCGTGTTGTGACATCATGAAGGCCGAAACCCTCATCTGAGCAAATATGAGGTTGGTCCAGTTAACGTGTTTGGAGAAAAAATGTACAAGAAAATTCGTAAGAAAAAAAATTGCCACTAGGTGGCGCTATCAGTTAGATGAAATATAAGTCAGTAGATGTCTTTAGGGCTGGACTCTCATAAAATGTGTGAAATTTTGAGAAGATAGGATCATCTCGGTCAAGTTAATGCAGCTTTTATTTTCACGAAAAATCTTCAGACTTTGCGTCACCGTAGCGGCCACGCCCTTTCGCGAAAAGTTACAATATTCGGTATGGGGCATGATCAACATCTTAAGGCTTTTCTGACAAATTTTCAAATGGATCCCTTCAACAAGCTCAGCACAGTAGCTAAAAACGTAAAGTATGACATTTATTGTAACCACTAGGTGGCGCTATATGTATAACTGAATTTTATCATATAGATGTTTTCAGGCCGTGACTATTACGTTGCCTGAGAAGTTTGAGATTTTTTGGAGCTTGAACATGGGAGTTATTAAGCATTTGCTCTTTCTGGACAAATGAAATTTTAAAGGCAATATTTGATGCCCCGCCCCCGTCATATAGTATTTCAAAAAGGCAAGATGTTTTGCCCAGTTGTTCTCTCAGGTCTTGAGATGATAAATGCCAAGTTTGAAGTCAATTGGATGAAAAATGTTTGCAAAGGGGGAAAAAGCATGACCACAGAGAATGTGCCAAAATAGGCCAAAATTGGACATTAAAAAATTCATAGCTCACTTCCTGTACATTTTAACTACATGGTCCCAATAGACTTTTTTGTGCGTCTCGGGGTGCTACACGTGCCTGCCAATTTTTGTTGCTCTAGCTCAAACGTGCCGGGCTTGGTTTTTATTTTTCTACGCTAGGGGGCGCTATCGAGTCGCATTGTTAGGACGACTTAATAATATCAAATTTTTCGCCGGGCCTGAGGAGTGTGCAAAGTTCGGTGAGTTTTCGTGAATGTTTAGGTACCCAAAATCGCGATCGTTTGCGGAGAATAAAGAAGAAGAAGAATAATAATAATAATAATAATAATAATAATAATAATAATAATAATAATAATTTTTACAAAAACAATAGGGACCTCGCAGCGGTCGCTGCTCGGGCCCTAATAATCCGATCGAAAAACAATAGGGACCTCGCAGCGGTAGCTGCTCGGGCCCTAATAATAATTTTTACAAAAACAATAGGGACCTCGCAGCGGTCGCTGCTCGGGCCCTAATAATAATTTTTACAAAAACAATAGGGACCTCGCAGCGGTCGCTGCTCGGGCCCTAATAACTAGAGCTGCGAGCAGCTATAAAGGGCCCTCGCAGCCCGGGCCACGTTGGGGTCCTTGCACGTTGGGGTACTTGCACGTTAGGGTACTGGCACGTTGGGGTACTGGCATATTGGAAGCAAAATTTCTTTGAAAATGGCATAATAAACGTTTACATGTAGAATATTTTTTTTGCCAGTGTGTGTCAAGCTCAACGGGTTTTGGTGATTGTTAAGACCTGCAAAAATCAGCGTCCTTATTTATTTTTAGGCAATGAGTTGCCCTGATTGGTATTTTTTGTAAAAGTGTATATACACATCATCGCTCGTTGTACTCATTGCACAATGTTACTTTTATTGTCCAAAGGGGCAATCAAAAATGAATAAAACAAAATGGAAACGTACATACGTTTGGATCGGTGTGCAGCCAGTGAACAATTTGAGTGGTGGAAACTAAAAGAATATTCATAAATGACTTAGTTATCACACTTAGAATGAGTTTACATTTTTTGTACAAAATACCGTATGTGTTTTTTTTTTAATATATATTATGCCTCAAGGGCTAGGTGGCGCTGTATTTATAACTGAATGTTGTCATAGAAATACCTTCAGGCCTTGATTATAAGCATACATGTCAAGTGTGGGATTTTTTTTGGAGCATGTACCGTGGAGTTATTATGCATATCCTTCATTCACGATATTGCTTTTAATGTCCACAGAGGCTATCAAAAAAAAATAAAAAAAAATATATGTTTGGATAAGTCTGATGCCAGTGAACATTTTGAGTGGTGGAAACTAAAAGAATATTCATAAATGACTTCGTTATCACACTTAGAATGAGTTTACATTTTTTGTACAAAATACCGTATGTGGGGTATTTTTTTTTTATGCCTCAAGGGCAAGGTGGCGCTGCATATATAACTGAATGTTGTCATAGAGATAACTTCAGGCCTTGACGATAAACATACATGTCAAGTTTGGGATTTTTTGGAGCATGTACCGGGGAGTTATTAAGCATATCCTTTTTCAGTGCGAAACACAAATTTTGATGCCCCGCCTTCATCATATAGTATTTCGAAAAGTCAAGATTTTTCCCCCTGTCGTTGGCTCAGGTCTTGACATGGTCCAGGTCAAGTCTTAACTCAGTCAGAGTAGGAGAAGTGGGCAAAAGTCTGCCCCCTGTGAATGTGCAAAAATCGTCAAAAATGGGACATTCAAAAATTCGTAGCTCACTTCCTGTTCATTTTAGCATATGGGTACAAGAGACTTTTTTGTAGGTCTTGGGCTCCCTCATACACCTAAAAATTTTCGTAGATCTTGCTTGAACGTACAACCGGGGCTGCTTCATTAAAAATTCCTAGGGGGCGCTATTGAGTAATTTTTGTAAAAATAGCACAATCAACAATAAAATATTGTTCATTTTACCAGGCCAGATGTGTGTGCCAAGTTTCATGAGTTTCTGCGCATGTTTAGACCCTCAAAACTGGCGTTGTTTTCTTGGCGAACAGTGCTTAGCCACGCCCACAGCGATTCGCGAAAACTCACAAACTTCGTGTTGTGACATCATGAAGGCCGAAACCCTCATCTGAGCAAATATGAGGTCGGTCCAGTTCACGTGTTTGGAGAAAAACGTAGAAGAAAATTCGTAAGAAAAAAAATTGCCACTAGGTGGCGCTATCAGTAAGATGAAATATAAGTTCGTAGATGTCTTTAGGGCTGGACTCTCATCAAATGTGTGAAATTTTGAGAAGATAGGATCATCTCGGTCAAGTTAATGCAGCTTTTATTGTCACAAAAAATCTTCAAAATTTGCGTCCCCGTAGCGGCCACGCCCTATGGCCAAAAGTTACAATATTCGGTGTGGGGCATGATCAACATCTTAAGGCTTTTCTGACCAATTTTCAACTGGATCCCTTCAACGAGCTCAGCACAGTAGCTAAAAACGTAAAGTATGACATTTATTGTTACCACTAGGTGGCGCTATATGTATAACTGAATTTTATCATATAGATGTTTTCAGGCCGTGACTATTACATTGCCTGAGAAGTTTGAGATTTTTTGGAGCTTGAACATGGGAGTTATTAAGCATTTGCTCTTTCTGGACAAATGAAATTTTAAAGGCAATATTTGATGCCCCGCCCCCATCATATAGTATTTCGAAAAGGCAAGACTTTTTGCCCAGTTGTTCTCTCACGTCTTGAGATGATAAATGCCAAGTTTGAAGTAAATTGGATGAAAAATGTTTGCAGAGGGGAAAAAGCATGACAACAGTGAATGTGCCAAAATAGGCCAAAATTGGACATGAAAAAATTCATAGCTCATTTCCTGTACATTTTAGCTACATGGTCCCAATAGACTTTTTTGTGCATCTCGGGGTGCTACACGTGCCTGCCAATTTTCGTTGCTCTAGCTCAAACGTGCCGGGCTTGGTTTTTATTTTTCTACGCTAGGGGGCGCTATAGAGTCGCGTTGTTATGACGACTTCATAATATCACATTTTTCGCCGGGCCTGAGGAGTGTGCAAAGTTTGGTGAGTTTTCGTGAATGTTTAGGTACCCAAAATCGGGATCGTTTGCGGAGAATAAAGAAGAAGAAGAAGAAGAAGAAGAATTTTTACAAAAACAATAGGGACCTCGCAGCGGTCGCTGCTCGGGCCCTAATAATAACTAGAGCTGCGAGCAGCTATAAAGGGCCCTCGCAGCCCGGGCCACGTTGGGGTCCTTGCACGTTGGGGTATTTGCACGTTGGGGTACTGGCACGTTGGGGTACTGGCATATTGGAAGCAAAATTTCTTTGAAAATGGCATAATAAACGTTTACATGTAGAATATTTTTTTGCCAGTGTGTGTGTCAAGCTCAACGGGTTTTGGTGATTGTTAAGACCTGCAAAAATCAGCGTCCTTTTTTATTTTTAGGCAATGAGTTGCCCTGATTGGTATTTTTTGTAAAAGTGTATATACACATCATCGCTCGTTGTACTCATTGCAC
This sequence comes from Festucalex cinctus, assembly GCF_051991245.1. Taxonomy (NCBI): domain Eukaryota; kingdom Metazoa; phylum Chordata; class Actinopteri; order Syngnathiformes; family Syngnathidae; genus Festucalex; species Festucalex cinctus. The sequence continues at coordinate 27,893,429 of NC_135423.1, read as the reverse complement.
AATGTTACTTTTATTGTCCAAAGGGGCAATCAAAAATGAATAAAACAAAATGGAAACGTACATACGTTTGGATCGGTGTGAAGCCAGTGAACAATTTGAGTGGTGGAAACTAAAAGAATATTCATAAATGACTTAGTTATCACACTTAGAATGAGTGTACATTTTTTGTACAAAATACCGTATGTGGGGTATTTTTTTATTTTTTTTATATTAGCCTCAAGGGCTAGGTGGCGCTGTATTTATAACTGAATGTTGTCATAGAGATACCTTCAGGCCTTGATTATAAGCATACATGTCAAGTGTGGGATTTTTTTTGGAGCATGTACCGTGGAGTTATTAAGCATATCCTTCATTCACGATATTGCTTTTAATGTCCATAGAGGCTATCAAAAATAAATAAAAAAATATATATGTTTGGATAAGTCTGATGCCAGTGAACATTTTGAGTGGTGGAAACTAAAAGAATATTCATAAATGACTTAGTTATCACACTTAGAATGAGTTTACATTTTTTGTACAAAATACCGTATGTGGGGTATTTTTTTTTTATGCCTCAAGGGCAAGGTGGCGCTGCATATATAACTGAATGTTGTCATAGAGATAACTTCAGGCCTTGACGATAAACATACATGGCAAGTTTGGGATTTTTTGGAGCATGTACCGGGGAGTTATCAAGCATATCCTTTTTCATTGTGAAACGTGTTTACAATTTTTGTAAAAATACCGTAAGTGGGGTATTTTTTTTTCATGCCTCAAGGGCTTGGTGGCGCTGCATATATAACTGAATGTTGTCATAGAGATAGCTTCAGGCCTTGACTATAAACATACATGTCCAAGTTTGGGATTTTTTGGAGCATGTACCGGGGAGTTATTAAGCATATCCTTTTTCAGTGCGAAACACAAATTTTGATGCCCGGCCCTCATCATATAGTAGTTCGAAAAGTCAAGATTTTTCCCCCTGCCGTTGGCTCAGGTCTTGACATGGTCCAGGTCAAGTCTTAACTCAGTCGGATGAAACGTGTAGGAGAAGTGGGCAAAAGTATGCCCCCTGTAAATGTGCAAAAATCGTCAAAAATGGGACATTCAAAAATTCGTAGCTCACTTCCTGTTAATTTTAGCATATGGTTCCAAGAGACTTTTTTTGTAGGTCTTGGGCTCCCTCATACACCTAAAAATATTTGTCGTTCTTGCTTAAACGTACAAACGGGGCTGCTTCGTTAAAAATTTCTAGGGGGCGCTATTGAGTCTTTTTTTTCAAAAATAGCACAATCAACAATAAAATATTGCTTATTGTACCAGGCCAGATGTGTGTGCCAAGTTTCATGAGTTTCTGTGCATGTTTAGACCCTCAAAACTGGCGTTGTTTTCTTGGCGAACAGCGCTTAGCCACGCCCACAGCAATTCGCGAAAATTCACAAACTTCGTGTTGTGACACCGTGAAGGCCGAAACCCTCATCTGAGCAAATATGAGGTCGGTCCAGTTCACGTGTTTGGAGAAAAACGTAGAAGAAAATTCGTAAGAAAAAAAATTGCCACTAGGTGGCGCTATCAGTAAGATGAAATATAAGTTCGTAGATGTCTTTAGGGCTGGACTCTCATCAAATGTGTGAAATTTTGAGAAGATAGGATCATCTCGGTCAAGTTAATGCAGCTTTTATTGTCACAAAAAATCTTCAAAATTTGCGTCCCCGTAGCGGCCACGCCCTATGGCCAAAAGTTACAATATTCGGTGTGGGGCATGATCAACATCTTAAGGCTTTTCTGACCAATTTTCAACTGGATCCCTTCAACGAGCTCAGCACAGTAGCTAAAAACGTAAAGTATGACATTTATTGTTACCACTAGGTGGCGCTATATTTATAACTGAATTTTATCATATAGATGTTTTCAGGCCGTGACTATTACGTTGCCTGAGAAGTTTGAGATTTTTTGGAGCTTGAACATGGGAGTTATTAAGCATTTGCTCTTTCTGGACAAATGAAATTTTAAAGGCAATATTTGATGCCCCGCCCCCGTCATATAGTATTTCGAAAAGGCAAGATGTTTTGCCCAGTTGTTCTCTCAGGTCTTGAGATGATAAATGCCAAGTTTGAAGTCAATTGGATGAAAAATGTTTGCAAAGGGGGAAAAAGCATGACCACAGTGAATGTGCCAAAATAGGCCAAAATTGGACATAAAAAAATTCATAGCTCACTTCCTGTACATTTTAACTACATGGTCCGAATAGACTTTTTTGTGCGTCTCGGGGTGCTACACGTGCCTGCCAATTTTTGTTGCTCTAGCTGAAACGTGCCGGACTTGGTTTTTATTTTTCTACGCTAGGGGGCGCTATCGAGTCGCATTGTTATGACGACTTAATAATATCAAATTTTTCGCCGGGCCTGAGGAGTGTGCAAAGTTCGGTGAGTTTTCGTGAATGTTTAGGTACCCAAAATCGCGATCGTTTGCGGAGAATAAAGAATAATAATAATAACTAGAGCTGCGAGCAGCTATAAATGGCCCTCGCAGCCCGGGCCACGTTGGAGTCCTTGCACGTTGGGGTACTTGCACGTTGGGGTACTGGCATATTGGAAGCAAAATTTCTTTGAAAATGGCATAATAAACGTTTACATGTAGAATATTTTTTTTGCCAGTGTGTGTCAAGCTCAACGGGTTTTGGGGATTGTTAAGACCTGCAAAAATCTGCGTCCTTTTTTATTTTTAGGCAATGAGTTGCCCTGATTGGTATTTTTTGTAAAAGTGTATATATACATCATCGCTCGTTGTACTCATTGCACAATGTTACTTTTATTGTCCAAAGGGGCAATCAAAAATGAATAAAACAAAATGGAAACGTACATACGTTTGGATCGGTGTGAAGCCAGTGAACAATTTGAGTGGTGGAAACTAAAAGAATATTCAGAAATGACTTAGTCATCACACTTAGAATGAGTTTAAATTTTTTTGTACAAAATACCGTATGTGGGTTTTTTTTTTTATATAAGCCTCAAGGGCTAGGTGGCGCTGTATTTATAACTGAATGTTGTCATCGAGATACCTTCAGGCCTTGATTATAAGCATACATGTCAAGTGTGGGATTTTTTTTGGAGCATGTACCGTGGAGTTATTAAGCATATCCTTCATTCACGATATTGCTTTTAATGTCCATAGAGGCTATCAAAAATAAATAAAAATATATATATGTTTGGATAAGTCTGATGCCAGTGAACATTTTGAGTGGTGGAAACTAAAAGAATATTCATAAATGACTTCGTTATCACACTTAGAATGAGTTTACATTTTTTGTACAAAATACCGTATGTGGGGTATTTTTTTTTCATGCCTCAAGGGCTAGGTGGCGCTGCATATATAACTGAATGTTGTCATAGAGATAACTTCAGGCCTTGACGATAAACATACATGTCAAGTTTGGGATTTTTTGGAGCATGTCCCGGGGAGTTATCAAGCATATCCTTTTACATTGCGAAACACAAATTTTGATGCCCCGCCCTCATCATATAGTATTTCGAAAAGTCAAAATTTTTCCCCCTGTCGTTGGCTCAGGTCTTGACATGGTCCAGGCCAAGTCTTAACTCAGTCGGATGAAACGTGTAGGAGAAGTGGGCAAAAGTCTGCCCCCTGTGAATGTGCAAAAATCGTCAAAAATGGGACATTCAAAAATTCGTAGCTCACTTCCTGTTCATTTTAGCATATGGGTACAGGAGACTTTTTTTGTAGGTCTTGGGCTCCCTCATACACCTAAAAATATTCGTCGTTCTTGCTTAAACGTACAACCGGGGCTGCTTCGTTAAAAATTTCGAGGGGGCGCTATTGAGTCATTTTTGTAAAAATAGCACAATCAACAATAAAATATTGCTCATTTTACCAGGCCAGATGTGTGTGCCAAGTTTCAGGAGTTTTTGTGCCAGTTTAGGCCCTCAAAATTGGTGTTGTTTTCTTGGCGAACAGCGCTTAGCCACGCCCACAGCGATTCGTGAAAACTCACAAACTTCGTATTGTGACATCATGAAGACCGAAACCCTCATCTGAGCAAATATGAGGTAGGTGCAGTTAATGGGGTTGGAGAAAAACATTGAAGAAAAATCGTAAGAAAAAAAATTGCCAGTCGGTGGCGCTATCAGTAAGATGAAATATAAGTACGTAGATGTCTTAAGGGCTGGACTCTCATCAAATGTGTGAAATTTTGAGAAGATAGGATCATCTGGGTCAAGTTAAAGCAGCTTTTATTGCCACGAATAATTACCAGACTTTGCAGCACCGTAGCGGCCACGCCCTTTGGCGAAAAGTTACAATATTCGGTTTAGGGCATGATCAACATCTTAAGGCTTGTCTGACCAATTTTCAACTGGATCCCTTCAAAGAGCTTGACACAGTAGCTAAAAACGTAAAGTATGACATTTATTGTCACCACTAGGTGGTGCTATATATATAACAGAATTTTATCATATAGATGTCTTCAGGCCGTGACTATTAAGTTAAGTCATTTTTGTAAAAATAGCACAATCAACAATAAAATATTGCTCATTTTACCAGGCCAGATGTGTGTGCCAAGTTTCATGAGTTTCTGTGCATGTTTAGACCCTCAAAACTGGCGTTGTTTTCTTGGCGAACAGCGCTTAGCCACACCCACAGCAATTCGCGAAAACTCACAAACTTCGTGTTGTGACATCATGAAGGCCGAAACCCTCATCTGAGCAAATATGAGGTAGGTCCAGTTAACGTGTTTGGAGAAAAACGTAGAAGAAAATTCGTAATAAAAAAAATTGCCACTAGGTGGCGCTATCAGTTAGATGAAATATAAGTCAGTAGATGTCTTTAGGGCTGGACTCTCATCAAATGTGTGAAATTTTGGGAAGATAGGATCATCTCGGTCAAGTTAATGCAGCTTTTATTTTCACGAAAAATCTTCAGACTTTGCGTCACCGTAGCGGCCACGCCCTTTGGCGAAAAGTTACAATATTCGGTGTGGGGCATGATCAACATCTTAAGCCTTTTCTGACCAATTTTCAAATGGATCCCTTCAACAAGCTCAGCACAGTAGCTAAAAACGTAAAGTATGACATTTATTGTAACCACTAGGTGGCGCTATATGTATAACTGAATTTTATCATATAGATGTTTTGTCATCGAGATACCTTCAGGCCTTGATTATAAGCATACATGTCAAGTGTGGGATTTTTTTTGGAGCATGTACCGTGGAGTTATTAAGCATATCCTTCATTCACGATATTGCTTTTAATGTCCACAGAGGCTATCAAAAATAAATAAAAATATATATATGTTTGGATAAGTCTGATGCCAGTGAACATTTTGAGTGGTGGAAACTAAAAGAATATTCATAAATGACTTAGTTATCACACTTAGAATGAGTTTACATTTTTTGTACAAAATACCGTATGTGGGGTATTTTTTTTTTTATGCCTCAAGGGCTAGGTGGCGCTGCATATATAACTGAATGTTGTCATAGAGATAGCTTCAGGCCTTGACGATAAACATACATGTCAAGTTTGGGATTTTTTGGAGCATGTACCGGGGAGTTATTAAGCATATCCTTTTTCAGTGCGAAACACAAATTTTGATGCCCCGCCTTCATCATATAGTATTTCGAAAGGTCAAGATTTTTCCCCCTGTCGTTGGCTCAGGTCTTGACATGGTCCAGGTCAAGTCTTAACTCAGTCAGATGAAACGTGTAGGAGAAGTGGGCAAAAGTCTGCGCCCTGTGAATGTGCAAAAATTGTCAAAAATGGGACATTCAAAAATTCGTAGCTCACTTCCTGTTCATTTTAGCATATGGGTACAAGAGACTTTTTTGTAGGTCTTGGGCTCCCTCATACACCTAAAAATATTCGTCGTTCTTGCTTAAACGTACAACCGGGGCTGCTTCGTTAAAAACTTCTAGGGGGCGCTATTGAGTCATTTTTGTAAAAATAGCACAATCAACAATAAAATATTGCTCATTTTACCAGGCCAGATGTGTGTGCCAAGTTTCATGAGTTTCTGTGCATGTTTAGACCCTCAAAACTGGCGTTGTTTTCTTGGCGAACAGCGCTTAGCCACACCCACAGCAATTCGCGAAAACTCACAAACTTCGTGTTGTGACATCATGAAGGCCGAAACCCTCATCTGAGCAAATATGAGGTAGGTCCAGTTAACGTGTTTGGAGAAAAACGTAGAAGAAAATTCGTAATAAAAAAAATTGCCACTAGGTGGCGCTATCAGTTAGATGAAATATGAGTCAGTAGATGTCTTTAGGGCTGGACTCTCATCAAATGTGTGAAATTTTGGGAAGATAGGATCATCTCGGTCAAGTTAATGCAGCTTTTATTTTCACGAAAAATCTTCAGACTTTGCGTCACCGTAGCGGCCACGCCCTTTGGCGAAAAGTTACAATATTCGGTGTGGGGCATGATCAACATCTTAAGCCTTTTCTGACCAATTTTCAAATGGATCCCTTCAACAAGCTCAGCACAGTAGATAAAAACGTAAAGTATGACATTTATTGTAACCACTAGGTGGCGCTATATGTATAACTGAATTTTATCATATAGATGTTTTCAGGCCGTGACTATTACGTTGCCTGAGAAGTTTGAGATTTTTTGGAGCTTGAACATGGGAGTTATTAAGCATTTGCTCTTACTGGACAAATGAAATTTTAAAGGCAATATTTGATGCCCCGCCCCCGTCATATAGTATTTCAAAAAGGCAAGATGTTTTGCCCAGTTTTTCTCTCAGGTCTTGAGATGATAAATGCCAAGTTTGAAGTCAATTGGATGAAAAATGTTTGCAAAGGGGGAAAAAGCATGACCACAGTGAATGTGCCAAAATAGGCCAAAATTGGACAGAAAAAAAATTCATAGCTCACTTCCTGTACATTTTAGCTACATGGTCCCAATAGACTTTTTTGTGCGTCTCGGGGTGCTACACGTGCCTGCCAATTTTTGTTGCTCTAGCTCAAACGTGCCGGGCTTGGTTTTTATTTTTCTACGCTAGGGGGCGCTATCGAGTCGCATTGTTATGACGACTTAATAATATCAAATTTTTCGCCGGGCCTGAGGAGTGTGCAAAGTTCGGTGAGTTTTCGTGAATGTTTAGGTACCCAAAATCGCGATCGTTTGCGGAGAATAAAGAAGAAGAAGAAGAAGAAGAAGAAGAAGAAGAATAACTAGAGCTGCGAGCAGCTATAAAGGGCCCTCGCAGCCCGGGCCACGTTGGGGTCCTTGCACGTTGTGGTACTTGCATGTTGGGGTACTGGCACATTGGGGTACTGGCATATTGGAAGCAAAATTTCTTTGAAAATGGCATAATAAACGTTTACATGTAGAATATTTTTTTGCCAGTGTGTGTGTCAAGCTCAACGGGTTTTGGTGATTGTTAAGACCTGCAAAAATCAGCGTCCTTTTTTATTTTTAGGCAATGAGTTGCCCTGATTGGTATTTTTTTGTAAAAGTGTATATACACATCATCGCTCGTTGTACTCATTGCACAATGTTACTTTTATTGTCCAAAGGGGCAATCAAAAATGAATAAAACAAAATGGAAACGTACATACGTTTGGATCGGTGTCAAGCCAGTGAACAATTTGAGTGGTGGAAACTAAAAGAATATTCATAAATGACTTAGTTATCACACTTAGAATGAGTGTACATTTTTTGTACAAAATACCGTATGTGGGGTATTTATTTATTTTTTTTATATAAGCCTCAAGGGCTAGGTGGCGCTGTATTTATAACTGAATGTTGTCATAGAGATACCTTCAGGCCTTGATTATAAGCATACATGTCAAGTGTGGGATTTTTTTTGGAGCATGTACCGTGGAGTTATTAAGCATATCCTTCATTCACGATATTGCTTTTAATGTCCATAGAGGCTATCAAAAATAAATAAAAATATATATATGTTTGGATAAGTCTGATGCCAGTGAACATTTTGAGTGGTGGAAACTAAAAGAATATTCAGAAATGACTTCGTTATCACACTTAGAATGAGTGTACATTTTTTGTACAAAATACCGTATGTGGGGTATTTTTTTTTTATTCCTCAAGGGCTAGGTGGCGCTGCATATATAACTGAATGTTGTCACAGAGATAACTTCAGGCCTTGACGATAAACATACATGTCAAGTTTGGGATTTTTTGGAGCATGTACCGGGGAGTTATCAAGCATATCCTTTTTCATTGCGAAACACAAAATTTGATGCCCCGCCCTCATCATATAGTATTTCGAAAAGTCAAAATTTTTCCCCCTGTCGTTGGCTCAGGTCTTGACATGGTCCAGGCCAAGTCTTAACTCAGTCGGATGAAACGTGTAGGAGAAGTGGGCAAAAGTCTGCCCCCTGTGAATGTGCAAAAATCGTAAAAAATGGGACATTCAAAAATTCATAGCTCACTTCCTGTTCATTTTAGCATATGGGTCCAAGAGACTTTTTTTGTAGGACTTGGGCTCCCTCATACACCTAAAAATATTCGTCGTTCTTGCTTAAACGTACAACCGGGGCTGCTTTGTTAAAAACTTCTAGGGGGCGCTATTGAGTCAATTTTGTAAAAAATAGCACAATCAACAATAAAATATGGCTCATTTTACCAGGCCAGATGTGTGTGCCAAGTTTCATGAGTTTCTGTGCATGTTTAGACCCTCAAAACTGGCGTTGTTTTCTTGGCGAACAGCGCTTAGCCACACCCACAGCAATTCGCGAAAACTCACAAACTTCGTGTTGTGACATCATGAAGGCCGAAACCCTCATCTGAGCAAATATGAGGTAGGTCCAGTTAACGTGTTTGGAGAAAAACGTAGAAGAAAATTCGTAAGAAAAAAAATTGCCACTAGGTGGCGCTATCAGTTAGATGAAATATAAGTCAGTAGATGTCTTTAGGGCTGGACTCTCATCAAATGTGTGAAATTTTGAGAAGATAGGATCATCTCGGTCAAGTTAATGCAGCTTTTATTTTCACGAAAAATCTTTAGACTTTGCGGCACCGTAGCGGCCACGCCCTTTGGCGAAAAGTTACAATATTCGGTGTGGGGCATGATCAACATCTTAAGGCTTTTCTGACCAATTTTCAAATGGATCCCTTCAACAAGCTCAGCACAGTAGCTAAAAACGTAAAGTATGACATTTATTGTAACCACTAGGTGGCGCTATATGTATAACTGAATTTTATCATATAGATGTTTTCAGGCCGTGACTATTACGTTGCCTGAGAAGTTTGAGATTTTTTGGAGCTTGAACATGGGAGTTATTAAGCATTTGCTCTTTCTCGACAAATGAAATTTTAAAGGCAATATTTGATGCCCCGCCCCCGTCATATAGTATTTCAAAAAGGCAAGATGTTTTGCCCAGTTGTTCTCTCAGGTCTTGAGATGATAAATGCCAAGTTTGAAGTCAATTGGATGAAAAATGTTTGCAAAGGGGGAAAAAGCATGACCACAGTGAATGTGCCAAAATAGGCCAAAATTGGACATAAAAAAATTCATAGCTCACTTCCTGTACATTTTAGCTACATGGTCCCAAGAGACTTTTTTGTGCGTCTCGGGGTACTACACGTGCCTGCCAATTTTTGTTGCTCTAGCTCAAACGTGCCGGGCTTAGTTTTTATTTTTCTACGCTAGGGGGCGCTATCGAGTCGCATTGTTATACCGACTTCATAATATCAAATTTTTCGCCGGACCTGAGGAGTGTGCAAAGTTCGGTGAGTTTTCGTGAATATTTAGGTACCCAAAATCGCGATTGTTTGCGGAGAATAAAGAATAATAATAATAACTAGAGCTGCGAGCAGCTATAAAGGGCCCTCGCAGCCCGGGCCACGTTGGGGTCCTTGCACGTTGTGGTACTTGCATGTTGGGGTACTGGCACATTGGGGTACTGGCATATTGGAAGCAAAATTTCTTTGAAAATGGCATAATAAACGTTTACATGTAGAATATTTTTTTGCCAGTGTGTGTGTCAAGCTCAACGGGTTTTGGTGATTGTTAAGACCTGCAAAAATCAGCGTCCTTTTTTATTTTTAGGCAATGAGTTGCCCTGATTGGTATTTTTTTGTAAAAGTGTATATACACATCATCGCTCGTTGTACTCATTGCACAATGTTACTTTTATTGTCCAAAGGGGCAATCAAAAATGAATAAAACAAAATGGAAACGTACATACGTTTGGATCGGTGTCAAGCCAGTGAACAATTTGAGTGGTGGAAACTAAAAGAATATTCATAAATGACTTAGTTATCACACTTAGAATGAGTGTACATTTTTTGTACAAAATACCGTATGTGGGGTATTTTTTTTTTTTTATATAAGCCTCAAGGGCTAGGTGGCGCTGTATTTATAACTGAATGTTGTCATAGAGATACCTTCAGGCCTTGATTATAAGCATACATGTCAAGTGTGGGATTTTTTTTGGAGCATGTACCGTGGAGTTATTAAGCATATCCTTCATTCACGATATTGCTTTTAATGTCCATAGAGGCTATCAAAAATAAATAAAAATATATATATGTTTGGATAAGTCTGATGCCAGTGAACATTTTGAGTGGTGGAAACTAAAAGAATATTCAGAAATGACTTCGTTATCACACTTAGAATGAGTGTACATTTTTTGTACAAAATACCGTATGTGGGGTATTTTTTTTTTATTCCTCAAGGGCTAGGTGGCGCTGCATATATAACTGAATGTTGTCACAGAGATAACTTCAGGCCTTGACGATAAACATACATGTCAAGTTTGGGATTTTTTGGAGCATGTACCGGGGAGTTATCAAGCATATCCTTTTTCATTGCGAAACACAAAATTTGATGCCCCGCCCTCATCATATAGTATTTCGAAAAGTCAAAATTTTTCCCCCTGTCGTTGGCTCAGGTCTTGACATGGTCCAGGCCAAGTCTTAACTCAGTCGGATGAAACGTGTAGGAGAAGTGGGCAAAAGTCTGCCCCCTGTGAATGTGCAAAAATCGTAAAAAATGGGACATTCAAAAATTCATAGCTCACTTCCTGTTCATTTTAGCATATGGGTCCAAGAGACTTTTTTGTAGGACTTGGGCTCCCTCATACACCTAAAAATATTCGTCGTTCTTGCTTAAACGTACAACCGGGGCTGCTTTGTTAAAAACTTCTAGGGGGCGCTATTGAGTCAATTTTGTAAAAAATAGCACAATCAACAATAAAATATGGCTCATTTTACCAGGCCAGATGTGTGTGCCAAGTTTCATGAGTTTCTGTGCATGTTTAGACCCTCAAAACTGGCGTTGTTTTCTTGGCGAACAGCGCTTAGCCACACCCACAGCAATTCGCGAAAACTCACAAACTTCGTGTTGTGACATCATGAAGGCCGAAACCCTCATCTGAGCAAATATGAGGTAGGTCCAGTTAACGTGTTTGGAGAAAAACGTAGAAGAAAATTCGTAAGAAAAAAAATTGCCACTAGGTGGCGCTATCAGTTGGATGAAATATAAGTCAGTAGATGTCTTTAGGGCTGGACTCTCATCAAATGTGTGAAATTTTGAGAAGAAAGGATCATCTCGGTCAAGTTAATGCAGCTTTTATTTTCACGAAAAATCTTTAGACTTTGCGGCACCGTAGCGGCCACGCCCTTTGGCGAAAAGTTACAATATTCGGTGTGGGGCATGATCAACATCTTAAGGCTTTTCTGACCAATTTTCAAATGGATCCCTTCAACAAGCTCAGCACAGTAGCTAAAAACGTAAAGTATGACATTTATTGTAACCACTAGGTGGCGCTATATGTATAACTGAATTTTATCATATAGATGTTTTCAGGCCGTGACTATTACGTTGCCTGAGAAGTTTGAGATTTTTTGGAGCTTGAACATGGGAGTTATTAAGCATTTGCTCTTTCTCGACAAATGAAATTTTAAAGGCAATATTTGATGCCCCGCCCCCGTCATATAGTATTTCAAAAAGGCAAGATGTTTTGCCCAGTTGTTCTCTCAGGTCTTGAGATGATAAATGCCAAGTTTGAAGTCAATTGGATGAAAAATGTTTGCAAAGGGGGAAAAAGCATGACCACAGTGAATGTGCCAAAATAGGCCAAAATTGGACATAAAAAAATTCATAGCTCACTTCCTGTACATTTTAGCTACATGGTCCCAAGAGACTTTTTTGTGCGTCTCGGGGTACTACACGTGCCTGCCAATTTTTGTTGCTCTAGCTCAAACGTGCCGGGCTTAGTTTTTATTTTTCTACGCTAGGGGGCGCTATCGAGTCGCATTGTTATAACGACTTCATAATATCAAATTTTTCGCCGGACCTGAGGAGTGTGCAAAGTTCGGTGAGTTTTCGTGAATATTTAGGTACCCAAAATCGCGATTGTTTGCGGAGAATAAAGAAGAAGAATAATAATAACTAGAGCTGCGAGCAGCTATAAAGGGCCCTCGCAGCCCTGGCCACGTTGGGGTCCTTGCACGTTGGGGTACTGGCACGTTGGGGTACTGGCATATTGGAAGCAAAATTTCTTTGAAAATGGCATAATAAACGTTTACATGTAGAATATTTTTTTGCCAGTGTGTGTGTCAAGCTCAACGGGTTTTGGTGATTGTTAAGACCTGCAAAAATCAGCGTCCTTTTTTATTTTTAGGCAATGAGTTGCCCTGATTGGTATTTTTTTGTAAAAGTGTATATACACATCATCGCTCGTAGTACTCATTGCACAATGTTACTTTTATTGTCCAAAGGGGCAATCAAAAATGAATAAAAAAAAAATGGAAACGTACATACGTTTGGATCGGTGTGAAGCCAGTGAACAATTTGAGTGGTGGAAACTAAAAGAATATTCATAAATGACTTAGTTATCACACTTAGAATGAGTGTACATTTTTTGTACAAAATACCGTATGTGGGGTATTTTTTTTTTTTTATATATAAGCCTCAAGGGCTAGGTGGCGCTGTATTTATAACTGAATGTTGTCATAGAGTTACCTTCAGGCCTTGATTATAAGCATACATGTCAAGTGTGGGATTTTTTTTTGGAGCATGTACCGTGGAGTTATTAAGCATATCCTTCATTCACGATATTGCTTTTAATGTCCATAGAGGCTATCAAAAATAAAAATAAAAATATATATGTTTGGATAAGTCTGATGCCAGTGAACATTTTGAGTGGTGGAAACTAAAAGAATATTCATAAATGACTTAGTTATCACACTTAGAATGAGTTTACATTTTTTGTACAAAATACCGTATGTGGGGTATTTTTTTTTCATGCCTCAAGGGCTAGGTGGCGCTGCATATATAACTGAATGTTGTCATAGAGATAACTTCAGGCCTTGACGATAAACATACATGTCAAGTTTGGGATTTTTTGGAGCATGTACCGGGGAGTTATCAAGCATATCCTTTTTCATTGCGAAACACACATTTTGATGCCCCGCCCTCATCATATAGTATTTCGAAAAGTCAAAATTTTTCCCCCTGTCGTTGGCTCAGGTCTTGACATGGTCCAGGCCAAGTCTTAACTCAGTCGGATGAAACGTGTAGGAGAAGTGGGCAAAAGTCTGCCCCCTGTGAATGTGCAAAAATCGTCAAAAATGGGACATTCAAAAATTCGTAGCTCACTTCCTGTTCATTTTAGCATATGGGTACAAGAGACTTTTTTGTAGGTCTTGAGTTCCCTCATACACCTAAAAATATTCGTCGTTCTTGCTTAAACGTACAAACGGGGCTGCTTCGTTAAAAATTTCGAGGGGGCGCTATTGAGTCATTTTTTTAAAAATAGCACAATCAACAATAAAATATTGCTCATTTTACCAGGCCAGATGTGTGTGCCAAGTTTCAGGAGTTTCTGTGCATGTTTAGACCCTCAAAACTGGCGTTGTTTTCTTGGCTAACAGCGCTTAGCCACGCCCACAGCAATTCGCGAAAACTCACAAACTTCGTGTTGTGACATCATGAAGGCCGAAACCCTCATCTGAGCAAATATGAGGTAGGTCCAGTTAACGTGTTTGGAGAAAAACGTAGAAGAAAATTCGTAAGAAAAAAAATTGCCACTAGGTGGCGCGATCAGTTAGATGAAATATAAGTTCATAGATGTCTTTAGGGCTGGACTCTCATCAAATGTGTGAAATTTTGAGAAGATAGGATCATCTCGGTCAAGTTAATGCAGCTTTTATTTTCACGAAAAATCTTCAGACTTTGCGTCACCGTAGCGGCCACGCCCTTTGGCGAAAAGTTACAATATTCGGTGTGGGGCATAATCAACATCTTAAGGCTTTTCTGACCATATTTCAAATGGATCCCTTCAACAAGCTCAGCACAGTAGCTAAAAACGTAAAGTATGACATTTATTGTAACCACTAGGTGGCGCTATATGTATAACTGAATTTTATCATATAGATGTTTTCAGGCCGTGACTATTACGTTGCCTGAGAAGTTTGAGATTTTTTGGAGCTTGAACATGGGAGTTATTAAGCATTTGCTCTTTCTGGACAAATGAAATTTTAAAGGCAATATTTGATGCCCCGCCCCCGTCATATAGTATTTCAAAAAGGCAAGATGTTTTGCCCAGTTGTTCTCTCAGGTCTTGAGATGATAAATGCCAAGTTTGAAGTCAATTGGATGAAAAATGTTTGCAAAGGGGGAAAAAGCATGACCACAGTGAATGTGCCAAAATAGGCCAAAATTGGACATAAAAAAATTCATAGCTCACTTCCTGTACATTTTAGCTACATGGTCCCAATAGACTTTTTTTTGCGTCTCGGGGTGCTACACGTGCCTGCCAATTTTTGTTGCTCTAGCTCAAACGTGCCGGGCTTGGTTTTTATTTTTCTACGCTAGGGGGCGCTGTCGAGTCGCATTGTTATGACGACTTAATAATATCAAATTTTTCGCCGGGCCTGAGGAGTGTGCAAAGTTCGGTGAGTTTTCGTGAATGTTTAGGTACCCAAAATCGCGATCGTTTGCGGAGAATAAAGAAGAAGAAGAATAATAATAATAATAATAATAATAATAATAATTTTTACAAAAACAATAGGGACCTCGCAGCGGTCGCTGCTCGGGCCCTAATAATAACTAGAGCTGCGAGCAGCTATAAAGGGCCCTCGCAGCCCGGGCCACGTTGGGGTCCTTGCATGTTGGGGTACTTGCACGTTGGGGTACTGGCATATTGGAAGCAAAATTTCTTTGAAAATGGCATAATAAACGTTTACATGTAGAATATTTTTTTGCCAGTGTGTGTGTCAAGCTCAACGGGTTTTGGTGATTGTTAAGACCTGCAAAAATCAGCGTCCTTTTTTATTTTTAGGCAATGAGTTGCCCTGATTGGTATTTTTTTGTAAAAGTGTATATACACATCATCGCTCGTTGTACTCATTGCACAATGTTACTTTTATTGTCTAAAGGGGCAATCAAAAATGAATAAAACAAAATGGAAACGTACATACGTTTGGATCGGTGTGAAGCCAGTGAACAATTTGAGTGGTGGAAACTAAAAGAATATTCATAAATGACTTAGTTATCACACTTAGAATGAGTGTACATTTTTTGTACAAAATACCGTATGTGGGGTATTTTTTTTTCATGCCTCAAGGGCTAGGTGGCGCTGCATATATAACTGAATGTTGTCATAGAGATAACTTCAGGCCTTGACGATAAACATACATGTCAAGTTTGGGATTTTTTGGAGCATGTCCCGGGGAGTTATCAAGCATATCCTTTTACATTGCGAAACACAAATTTCGATGCCCCGCCCTCATCATATAGTATTTCGAAAAGTCAAAATTTTTCCCCCTGTCGTTGGCTCAGGTCTTGACATGGTCCAGGCCAAGTCTTAACTCAGTCGGATGAAACGTGTAGGAGAAGTGGGCAAAAGTCTGCCCCCTGTGAATGTGCAAAAATCTTCAAAAATGGGACATTCAAAAATTCGTAGCTCACTTCCTGTTCATTTTAGCATATGGGTACAAGAGACGTTTTTGTAGGTCTTGGGCTCCCTCATACACCTAAAAATATTCGGCGTTCTTGCTTAAACGTACAACCGGGGCTGCTTCGTTAAAAATTTCGAGGGGGCGCTATTGAGTCATTTTTGTAAAAATAGCACAATCAACAATAAAATATTGCTCATTTTACCAGGCCAGATGTGTGTGCCAAGTTTCAGGAGTTTCTGTGCATGTTTAGACCCTCAAAACTGGCGTTGTTTTCTTGGCGAACAGCGCTTAGCCACGCCTACAGCAATTCGCGAAAACTCACAAACTTCGTGTTGTGACATCATGAAGGCCGAAACCCTCATCTGAGCAATTATGAGGTAGGTCCAGTTAACGTGTTTGGAGAAAAACGTAGAAGAAAATTCGTAAGAAAAAAAATTGCCACTAGGTGGCGCTATCAGTTAGATGAAATATAAGTCAGTAGATGTCTTTAGGGCTGGACTCTCATCAAATGTGTGAAATTTGGAGAAGATAGGATCATCTCAGTCAAGTTTATGCAGCTTTTATTTTCACGAAAAATCTTCAGACTTTGCGTCACCGTAGCGGCCACGCCCTTTGGCGAAAAGTTACAATATTCGGTGTGGGGCATGATCAACATCTTAAGGCTTTTCTGACCAATTTTCAAATGGATCCCTTCAACAAGCTCAGAACAGTAGCTAAAAACGTAAAGTATGACATTTATTGTAACCACTAGGTGGCGCTATATGTATAACTGAATTTTATCATATAGATGTTTTCAGGCCGTGACTATTACGTTGCCTGAGAAGTTTGAGATTTTTTGGAGCTTGAACATGGGAGTTATTAAGCATTTGCTCTTTCTGGACAAATGAAATTTTAAAGGCAATATTTGATGCCCCGCCCCCGTCATATAGTATTTCAAAAAGGCAAGATGTTTTGCCCAGTTTTTCTCTCAGGTCTTGAGATGATAAATGCCAAGTTTGAAGTCAATTGGATGAAAAATGTTTGCAAAGGGGGAAAAAGCATGACCACAGTGAATGTGCCAAAATAGGCCAAAATTGGACATTAAAAAATTCATAGCTCACTTCCTGTACATTTTAGCTACATGGTCCCAATAGACTTTTTTTGTGCGTCTCGGGGTGCTACACGTGCCTGCCAATTTTTGTTGCTCTAGCTCAAACGTGCCGGGCTTGGTTTTTATTTTTCTACGCTAGGGGGCGCTATCGAGTCGCATTGTTATGACGACTTAATAATATCAAATTTTTCGCCGGGCCTGAGGAGTGTGCAAAGTTCGGTGAGTTTTCGTGAATGTTTAGGTACCCAAAATCGCGATCGTTTGCGGAGAATAAAGAAGAAGAAGAAGAATAATAATAATAATAATAATAATAATAATAATAATTTTTACAAAAACAATAGGGACCTCGCAGCGGTCGCTGCTCGGGCCCTAATAATAATAATTTTTACAAAAACAATAGGGACCTCGCAGCAGTCGCTGCTCGGGCCCTAATAATAATAATAATAATAATAATAATAATAATAATAATAATAATTTTTACAAAAACAATAGGGACCTCGCAGCGGTCGCTGCTCGGGCCCTAACTAGAGCTGCGAGCAGCTATAAAGGGCCCTCGCAGCCCGGGCCACGTTGGGGTACTTGCACGTTGGGGAACTTGCACATTGGGGTACTGGCACATTGGAAGCAGAATTTCTTTGAAAATGGCATGATAAACGTGGATTTTTTTTTTTTTTTTTTTTTTTGCCAGGTGTGATGAGTGTGTCAAGCTCAATGGGTTTTGGTGATTGTTAAGATCTGCAAAAATCAGCGTCTTATTTTTTATTTTTAGGCAATGAGTTGCCCTGATTGGTATTTTTTGTAAAAGTGTATATACACATCATCGCTCGTTGTACTCATTGCACAATGTTACTTTTATTGTCCAAAGGGGCAATCAAAAATGAATAAAACAAAATGGAAATGTACATACGTTTGGATCGGTGTGAAACCAGTGATCAATTTGAGTGGTGGAAACTAAAAGAATATTCATAAATGACTTAGTTATCACACTTAGAATGAGTGTACATTTTTTGTACAAAATACCGTATGTGGGGTTTTTTTTTTTTATTCCTCAAGGGCTAGGTGGCGCTGCATA
Source organism: Festucalex cinctus (assembly GCF_051991245.1). Taxonomy (NCBI): domain Eukaryota; kingdom Metazoa; phylum Chordata; class Actinopteri; order Syngnathiformes; family Syngnathidae; genus Festucalex; species Festucalex cinctus. The sequence goes on along the minus strand of NC_135423.1, from coordinate 27,875,404 downwards.
TATAACTGAATGTTGTCATAGAGATAACTTCAGGCCTTGACGATAAACATACATGTCAAGTTTGGGATTTTTTGGAGCATGTACCGGGGAGTTATCAAGCATATCCTTTTTCATTGCGAAACACAAAATTTGATGCCCCGCCCTCATCATATAGTATTTCGAAAAGTCAAAATTTTTCCCCCTGTCGTTGGCTCAGGTCTTGACATGGTCCAGGTCAAGTCTTAACTCAGTCAGATGAAACGTGTAGGAGAAGTGGGCAAAAGTCTGTCCCCTGTGAATGTGCAAAAATCGTCAAAAATGGGACATTCAAAAATTCGTAGCTCACTTCCTGTTCATTTTAGCATATGGGTCCAAGAGACTTTTTTGTAGGTCTTGGGCTCCCTCATACACCTAAAAATATTCGTCGTTCTTGCTTAAACGTACAACCGGGGCTGCTTCGTTAAAAACTTCTAGGGGGCGCTATTGAGTCATTTTTGTAAAAATAGCACAATCAACAATAAAATATTGCTCATTTTACCAGGCCAGATGTGTGTGCCAAGTTTCATGAGTTTCTGTGCATGTTTAGACCCTCAAAACTGGCGTTGTTTTCTTGGCGAACAGCGCTTAGCCACGCCCACAGCAATTCGCGAAACTCACAAACTTCGTGTTGTGACATCATGAAGGCCGAAACCCTCAACATTTGTCACACTTAGAATGAGTGTACATTTTTTGTACAAAATACCGTATGTGGGGTATTATTATTTTTTTTATATATATATATATATATGCCTCAAGGGCTAGGTGGCGCTGTATTTATAACTGAATTTTGTCATAGAGATACCTTCACGCCTTGACTATAAATATACATGTCAAGTTTGGGATTTTTTGAAGCATGCACCGGGGAGTTATTAAGCATATCCTTCATTCACGATATTGCTTTTAATGTCCACAGAGGCTATCAAAAATAAATAAAAATATATATATGTTTGGATAAGTCTGATGCCAGTGAACATTTTGAGTGGTGGAAACTAAAAGAATATTCATAAATGACTTAGTTATCACACTGAGAATGAGTTTACATTTTTTGTACAAAATACCGTAAGTGGGGTATTTTTTTTTCATGCCTCAAGGACTAGGTGGCGCTGCATATATAACTGAATGTTGTCATAGAGATACCTTCAGGCCTTGACGATAAACATACATGTCAAGTTTGGGATTTTTTGGAGCATGTATCGGGGAGTTATTAAGCATATCCTTTTTCAGTGCGAAACACAAATTTTGATGCCCCGCCCTCATCATATAGTATTAACAAAAGTCAAGATTTTTAGGGCCCGAGCAGCGACCGCTGCGAGGTCCCTATTGTTTTTGTAAAAATTATTATTATTCTTCTTCTTCTTCTTCTTCTTTATTCTCCGCAAACAATCGCGATTTTGGGTACCTAAATATTCACGAAAACTCACCAAACTTTGCACACTCCTCAGGTCCGGCGAAAAATGTGATATTATGAAGTCGTTATAACAACGCGACTCTATAGCGCCCCCTAGCGTAGAAAAATAAAAACCAAGCCCGACACGTTTGAGCTAGAGCAACGAAAATTGGCAGGCACGTGTAGCACCCCGAGACGCACAAAAAAGTCTATTGGGACCATGTAGCTAAAATGTACAGGAAGTGAGCTATGAATTTTTTAATGTCCAATTTTGGCCTATTTTGGCACATTCACTGTGGTCATGCTTTTTCCCCCTTTGCAAACATTTTTCATCCAATTGACTTCAAACTTGGCATTTATCATCTCAAGACCTAAGAGAACAGCTGGGCAAAACATCTTGCCTTTTCGAAATACTATACGACGGGGGCGGAGCATCAAATATTGCCTTTAAAATTTCATTTGTCCAGAAAGAGCAAATGCTTAATAACTCCCATGTTCAAGCTCCAAAAAATCTCAAACTTCTCAGGCAACGTAATAGTCACAGCCTGAAAACATCTATATGACAAAATTCAGTTATACATATAGCGCCACCTAGTGGTTACAATAAATGTCATACTTTACGTTTTTAGCTACTGTGCTGAGCTTGTTGAAGGGATCCATTTGAAAATTGGTCAGAAAAGCCTTAAGATGTTGATCATGCCCCACACCGAATATTGTAACTTTTCGTCAAAGGGCGTGGCCGCTACGGTGACGCAAAATCTGAAGATTTTTCGTGAAAATAAAAGCTGCATTAACTTGACCGAGATGATCCTATCTTCTCAAAATTTCACACATTTGATGAGAGTCCAGCTCTAAAGACATCTACTAACTTACATTTCATCTAACTGATAGCGCCACCTAGTGGCAATTTTTTTTCTTACGAATTTTCTTCTACGTTTTTCTCCAAACACGTTAACTGGACCTACCTCATATTTGCTCAGAGGAGGGTTTCGGCCTTCATGATGTCACAACACGAAGTTTGTGAGTTTTCGCGAATTGCTGTAGGCGTGGCTAAGCGCTGTTCGCCAAGAAAACAACGCCAGTTTTGAGGGTCTAAACATGCACAGAAACTCCTGAAACTTGGCACACACATCTGGCCTGGTAAAATGAGCAATATTTTATTGTTGATTGTGCTATTTTTACAAAAATGACTCAATAGCGCCCCCTCGAAATTTTTAACGAAGCAGCCCCGGTTGTACGTTTAAGCAAGAACGCCGAATATTTTTAGGTGTATGAGGGAGCCCAAGACCTACAAAAAAGTCTCTTGTACCCATATGCTAAAATGAACAGGAAGTGAGCTACGAATTTTTGAATGTCCCATTTTTGACGATTTTTGCACATTCACAGGGGGCAGACTTTTGCCCACTTCTCCTACACGTTTCATCCGACTGAGTTAAGACTTGGCCTGGACCATGTCAAGACCTGAGCCAACGACAGGGGGAAAAATTTTGACTTTTCGAAATACTATATGATGAGGGCGGGGCATCAAAATTTGTGTTTCACAATGAAAAAGGATATGCTTGATAACTCCCCGGTACATGCTCCAAAAAATCCCAAACTTGACATGTATGTTTATCGTCAAGGCCTGAAGTTATCTCTATGACAACATTCAGTTATATATGCAGCGCCACCTAGCCCTTGAGGCATGAAAAAAAAATACCCCACATACGGTATTTTGTACAAAAAATGTACACTCATTCTAAGTGTGATAACTAAGTCATTTATGAATATTTTTTTAGTTTCCACCACTCAAAATGTTCACTGGCATCAGACTTATCCAAACATATATATATTTTTATTTATTTTTGATAGCCTCTATGGACATTAAAAGCAATATCGTGAATGAAGGATATGCTTAATAACTCCACGGTACATGCTCCAAAAAAAAATCCCACACTTGACATGTATGCTTATAATCAAGGCCTGAAGGTATCTCTATGACAACATTCAGTTATAAATACAGCGCCACCTAGCCCTTGAGGCTTATATAAAATAAAAAAAAAAATACCCCACATACGGTATTTTGTACAAAAAATGTACACTCATTCTAAGTGTGATAACTAAGTCATTTATGAATATTCTTTTAGTTTCCACCACTCAAATTGTTCACTGGCTTCACACCGATCCAAACGTATGTACGTTTCCATTTTGTTTTATTCATTTTTGATTGCCCCTTTGGACAATAAAAGTAACATTGTGCAATGAGTACAACGAGCGATGATGTGTATATACACTTTTACAAAAAAATACCAATCAGGGCAACTCATTGCCTAAAAATAAAAAAGGACGCTGATTTTTGCAGGTCTTAACAATCACCAAAACCCGTTGAGCTTGACACACACACTGGCAAAAAAATATTCGACATGTAAACGTTTATTATGCCATTTTCAAAGAAATTTTGCTTCCAATATGCCAGTACCCCAACGTGCCAGTACCCCAACGTGCAAGTACCCCAACGTGCAAGGACCCCAACGTGGCCCGGGCTGCGAGGGCCCTTTATAGCTGCTCGCAGCTCTAGTTATTAGGGCCCGAGCAGCGACCGCTGCGAGGTCCCTATTGTTTTTGTAAAAAGTATTATTATTATTATTATTATTATTATTATTATTATTATTATTCTTTATTCTCCGCAAACGATCCCGATTTTGGGTACCTAAACATTCACGAAAACTCACCGAACTTTGCACACTCCTCAGGCCCGGCGAAAAATGTGATATTATGAAGTCGTCATAACAACGCGACTCTATAGCGCCCCCTAGCGTAGAAAAATAAAAACCAAGCCCGGCACGTTTGAGCTAGAGCAACGAAAATTGGCAGGCACGTGTAGCACCCTGAGCTGCACAAAAAAGTCTATTGGGACCATGTAGCTAAAATGTACAGGAAATGAGCTATGAATTTTTTAATGTCCAATTTTGGCCTATTTTGGCACATTCACTGTGGTCATGCTTTTTCCCCCTCTGCAAACATTTTTCATCCAATTAACTTCAAACTTGGCATTTATCATCTCAAGACGTGAGAGAACAACTGGGCAAAAAGTCTTGCCTTTTCGAAATACTATATGATGGGGGCGGGGCATCAAATATTGCCTTTAAAATTTAATTTGTCCAGAAAGAGCAAATGGTTAATAACTCCCATGTTCAAGCTCCAAAAAATCTCAAACTTCTCAGGCAATGTATTAGTCACGGCCTGAAAACATCTATATGATAAAATTCAGTTATACATATAGCGCCACCTAGTGGTAACAATAAATGTCATACTTTACGTTTTTAGCTACTGCGCTGAGCTCGTTGAAGGGATCCAGTTGAAAATTGGTCAGAAAAGCCTTAAGATGTTGATCATGCCCCACACCGAATATTGTAACTTTTCGCCAAAGGGCGTGGCCGCTACGGTGCCGCAAAGTCTAAAGATTTTTCGTGACAATAAAAGCTGCATTAACTTGACCGAGATGATCCTATCTTCTCAAAATTTCACACATTTGATGAGAGTCCAGCCCTAAAGACATCTATGAAGTTATATTTCATCCTACTGATAGCGCCACCTAGTGGCAATTTTTTTTCTTACGAATTTTCTTCTACGTTTTTCTCCAAACACGTTAACTGGACCTACCTCATATTTGCTCAGATGAGGGATTCGGCCTTCATGATGTCACAACACGAAGTTTGTGAGTTTTCGCGAATCGCTGTGGGCGTGGCTAAGCACTGTTCGCCAAGAAAACAACGCCAGTTTTGAGGGTCTAAACATGCGCAGAAACTCATGAAACTTGGCACACACATCTGGCCTGGTAAAATGAACAATATTTTATTGTTGATTGTGCTATTTTTACAAAAATGACTCAATAGCGCCCCCTAGGAATTTTTAATGAAGCAGCCCCGGTTGTACGTTCAAGCAAGATCTACGAAAATTTTTAGGTGTATGAGGGAGCCCAAGACCTACAAAAAAGTCTCTTGGACCCATATGCTAAAATGAACAGGAAGTGAGCTACGAATTTTTGAATGTCCCATTTTTTACGATTTTTGCACATTCACAGGGGGCAGACTTTTGCCCACTTCTCCTACACGTTTCATCTGACTGAGTTAAGACTTGACCTGGACCATGTCAAGACCTGAGCCAACGACAGGGGGAAAAATCTTGACTTTTCGAAATACTATATGATGAAGGCGGGGCATCAAAATTTGTCTTTCGCACTGAAAAAGGATATGCTTAATAACTCCCCGGTACATGCTCCAAAAAATCCCAAACTTGACATGTATGTTTATCGTCAAGGCCTGAAGCTATCTCTATGACAACATTCAGTTATATATGCAGCGTCACCTCGCCCTTGAGGCATAAAAAAAAAATACCCCACATACGGTATTTTGTACAAAAAATGTAAACTCATTCTAAGTGTGATAACTAAGTCATTTATGAATATTCTTTTAGTTTCCACCACTCAAAATGTTCACTGGCATCAGACTTATCCAAACATATATATATTTGTATTTATTTTTGATAGCCTCTGTGGACATTAAAAGCAATATCGTGAATGAAGGATATGCATAATAACTCCACGGAACATGCTCCAAAAAAAATCCCACACTTGACATGTATGCTTATAATCAAGGCCTGAAGGTATCTCTATGACAACATTCAGTTATAAATACAGCGCCACCTAGCCCTTGAGGCATAATATATATAAAAAAAAAGAAACACATTCGGTATTTTGTACAAAAAATGTAAACTCATTCTAAGTGTGATAACTAAGTCATTTATGAATATTCTTTTAGTTTCCACCACTCAAATTGTTCACTGGCTTCACACCGATCCAAACGTATGTACGTTTCCATTTTGTTTTATTCATTTTTGATTGCCCCTTTGGACAATAAAAGTAACATTGTGCAATGAGTACAACGAGCGATGATGTATATATACACTTGTAGCGATAATTGGGTCGTCTTTTGGACGAATTAATAATCTGGACGTTACAGAGGTAAATTGTATTTACCTCAATAACCTCTGGGGCACCACGTTTGTTTTTGCTTTGTATTAACAGGAGCAAACAACGACCAAAATCCTTCTTTCATCAGTCATTGATAATCTAAAGTCGCCACACTCGATATTCAGTGGTTCGTTGTACTAACAAAAGAATAATAATCCACTCGGAAACACAGATGACTTAGGCGGAATAAAGTTTATAAAACATGCATTTATTCACGATTGCTACACTACAGAATCAAAATACTGCCTATCTAACTATTCTACCGTCAGAAGAAAAGAATTAAAATAAAGCGAATGAAAATAAGGAAGGAATGCGAATGAATAAAGAAACAGGGAAAAGAGAAAATTTGACCTGCCAGATTTGTGATGTTTCAAACGTAAGTGGCACACAGTGGATACGCCGAGGTAGAAATCAAGCGCACTTACGAGCCCTGGAGTTGCGTAGCAACGAACAGAAGTGGCGGCCTTTTTGACAAGGGGGAAAAAAGAGTCAATGTTCGTTGAAAAAGGCAAGAAAAAAAAATAAAAAGAAAAATTATTCCACAGGTGAGCACGGGGAAGCCGCAAAGGGGCCTGGCGTCGTTGCGCGGCTCGTGCCTTGATTGGTCGGCGATCCGGCGAGGTTGATCCTCGCCGAGGTTGGTTCTGCTGGGCAGCTGTCCGAGCTCAGGTGTTGCAGCTCGGTCAGTACGCGCCTGCGTACGGGGAAGGCCAGCCGTTGGAGGTGAGCTAGCACCGCGGCGGGGCACCACCGACTAGCAGTTGAGGTGCTGAGCGGCTGAGGTGCGCAACCTTGAGTCCGGGGTACGTTGCAAGTGTACCCCGGGGCCGCGAAGGTCGGGCGGGTAAGCACCGATAGTGGAACAAAAAAAAATAAACAAAAAAACCAAAAGAGTCTTTAGTCAGCGTTGCAGTTTGCACTTGCTTTGGCGTGGCGTGGCGCGAGGATCCGATCTCGTTAACGGATCCTGCCAGGAAAGAAAAAGCCACGGGGTTTGCAAGTTTCTTAGACAAAAGAGTTCGAGCAGCCTGGCTGGCCCACTTGCAAGTCGGGCCAGGGTTTTTGGAAGAGGCTCAACAGAGCAGGAACAGGCAAGAGAGCAGGAGGGCAAAAAAAGAAGAGAACGGGCAGTGGTCTGCTCGTGTTTTTATAGTCTCTGGGTGGGGCGAGCAGGTGAAGGCACACCCTTCTGTTCGCTCGCGCAGACTCTCAGAGGAAAATTATTAAAAAGATTAATAATTTGGCATTAAATTTGGTCAGTCTGGCAAATCAGTTTTCCCACACAACCTGTTTAACACACATTGTAATTAATGCATCATAAACTAACTTGTGAGGTAACTTCTACTTGTCTAATCTGACTGAACTGAGAGACATTGATTATCTTTCATTCTTTATGGAGTACACATGAAATAGGATGTTCATACACACAAAGATATAACATGAATCATTCGTAGTTCAGTTGTCTGTCAAGAATTATCATGATATAAATGTGTAAAATGCGGTTACTTATGTGAATTGTCACTAAGGATAGTTCCAAGTTTCGCCACTTGGAGGTGTTGTTGCTCCATCTAGACGTTCCAGGAAGGGCGAGGCGCCAGAGTATCCTTTTGTGATTGATAAGAAGTCATGAACATTCCTTTGATCGGTCATTTGTGTATTCCAAACCATTGGAGCCATTTGTTCGGGCTCCGAGCAGACTGCTGGAAATACACTCCTTTGGCAGACGCATAAATTCCTTTGTCACCTGGTCAGCGGCTTCAAAAGAGTTTTGTTGGTGGCAAGGACCACCTGTAGAGCTGACCAGGCTGGATCCTGTCTGGGCATTGGCATATTCATGCACTGCAGAGAATTTGCTTCAAGAGAAGCAAACTAAAAAAAAATTAGAGGGTGGAATGGACCTAGGCAATAGTTGTTACAGACCCCCCTTCGTCAAGCGGGATGAATCTTCAGGATGTCCAGGTTGGCGGGTCCAGATGATGCGTGGCCAGGGTCCAGGCCACGGTCAGACGGCCGGAGTCCCACTCACGCTCTGCTGCAACACTCAAGACATACCACTGGTGCCACTTTTCCCTAACCTCTGCCTGGTTATGTGTATGCAGGGTACGTCTGTGTGTTTTCAATGTGTCTCTATGTGTATTCAGTTAACAGTGTGTCTAACTTGGTACTGTGTCAGCTAACTGAGGGACTCGGGTCCCAAAACAGGCGCGGGCCTGGGAAAGACGCAAGACGCGAAATTCCAAACAAAAGAAAAGGAAGAAAACTTTTCCTAAGGCTATAAGGCTAGTATCATATTATGAGTAACTAGGGGAAACGAACAGCAAATTAAAGAAAAGAGAGAGAGAACGAGAAAAGAGGCTGTCGCCTTCTAAAACTCAAAAACCCGGGACTATACTCAGGCCATAACTCTCTTATAAAGACGGGGAGGTTGTCTCAGGCAACTGCGTGTCGGTGCAAATCTCCACCCCTGGGGGTGTTCGTCAAAAAAAAAAGTCTTAGGTCGGTTAGCGCGACACTATCGTTGCTAGGTACTTAGCTATCGCGTCTTCCTATGGCGTAATTAAACACCCAAAAAGTCGTGCGTTATCCAAGAATAACTGAAGGGAAAAGGGAAAGAAAGGGAGGAGGGGAGAAAAGGGAGCAAAAGGAAGGAAAAAAAGAAAAAAAAAAATCAGAGTATCCTTGGCAGTTGCGCTAGACTAAGGGAAGGAAGGCAAAGGGGCTTAGTTAGATTAGCTAGACTCACTAACGCTTTAAAAAGAGTACTCTGACCTGCTTTTGAAGGCCTTAAGTACGGGGGAGCTTTTCATGGCTAGCAAAAACTGATTTCACGCAGCATACCATTCATAAGTATCATAACACCTTGAGTGTACATAATCTTTTGAATTTGAGTTGCAAATCATTTTGTAGTTGTCTAGTCTAGTTCTGCATAATGCTATCGGTGTTACAGCTAGGACCGTATCCTTAAGTGTTGCACCAAGCGTCTGCAAATAAGTAGCAAAACACAGTATGCTAACCTCTCGCAATCAACAAAGACAAGCGGATTAGCGTCGCTCGGTATGGTATCACTGAGGGGTTCGGTAGGTGCAGCGGGGTGTTGACCCCCCTTTTGCACGTGTGATACTTTCGAACATCGTAGTCAGCGAGGTCGGTCGGCGGAATTTGGCACGTCTGTCGAAGGTGGCGGTTGGGTCGCTGACTCGGAGTCGGCTGGTGACCCCCCTTTGTCAGTTCCGCACGTATGCTGGTCCTGAGATTCGCTCGATCGCGTTCTCAGACGTTCAAACCCGCAGTGACTTTTGATCTGGTTTCGGTGGACCCATCTCAGTTGGTCCCCCTGACGTCCTTTATTCATCCTAATTTGATAGGCGACGGGTGACAGTTTGTCGACGATTTCATGTGGTCCTGACCACCGGGGAAGAAATTTTCGGGCGATGCCCCTCTGGGCACGCGGAGTATTAGCATTTGGTTGCGCGAACAAGTAATACCATACTCGATCACCTATTTCAAACTCGGTTTGTGAGGCTTTCCTATCGTAGTAGGTTTTCTGACCTTCTGCACTTTGCTTAAGCCGTTGTTGGGCAAATGCAAACGTGGCTCGGAGGTGGGCTTGCAAGTCCTCCACGTACTGGGAGGCCGTGTATGCCGTGGCTAGGTTTGTTTCGCCTGGCTGGTACATCAGGTGCAGGGGGAGCGTCATTCGCCGTCCGGTCATCATTTCAAAAGGGGCCACCCCTGTGGATTCGTGAGGGGTGGCTCGAATTGCCATGAGGATCAGTGGGAGTCGGGTGTCCCAGTCCCGATGGTTGGAAACAACAAACTTTTTCAGCAAATTTACCACGGTGCGATTAGTCCGCTCCACCTGTCCTGATGACTGCGGGTGATGGCTAATATGCAACTGGGCCTTGATTCCGAGCATTTGCCAAAGTTGTTGCATCACCTCGGCTGTGAAGTGGGTTCCCCTGTCTGAGTTAACCCGTGAGGGCAACCCAAAACGGGAGAACACGTGGTTCATCAGCAGGCATGCAGTGGTGTGTGCGGTGTCGTTTGGAGCAGGCAGGCATTCTACCCACTTGGTGAACGCGCAAACTACTGTAAGAAAGTATTTGTTCCCTCTCAGAGATCTGACCAGTGGTCCCACCCAATCAATTTGGAGATCAGACCATGGGAAGTTGACTCCTTTCTGTTGGAGTGGTGCTCGGTGACTCGGGTTTGTGGGCTGAAACTGGCAGCAAACCAGGCATCCTTTGATGTAGGTTGCTACATCATTATGCATGCGCGGCCAGTATGCCACCTGTTGTAGTGCGGTGACAGTGGCCTTGAATCCGCGGTGGCCTGCATAAGGCGCGTCGTGGGCGTATGTTAGCAAGACCCCCCTTTGGCTCCGTGGAACCACCAACCGCAGGGCAGGCGGAGACGCGGAGTCATAAACCAGAAGGCCTTTAACGAGACGCAGCCTTTGCAGCACGGAGAGCAAGTCTTTGAGGTCGCTGTCGTCACTCAACGCGTCAGGCGACACGGGGTTGGCGACAGGATCAGAAAGGTGCTGAATTATTTTGAAAAGCGCGGGGTCGCCGGCCTGTTGGGCGACCAAGTCGGAGGTTCGGACGGGCGGTACGCACGCCACGGGCCCCGTAGGGGTCCGTGTGGGGGCGTCGCGAGACTCAGCGGCGGCCGCAGCGCGGCGGCGCGTGAGAACGTGGACCTCCAGGGTGGGCTGGGTGGGCAGCCAAGCTGTATCAAATGTCCAAGGAGTCCCGTTGAGGGCCCCTTGTTTGGCTAACGTGTCCGTTAGGTCGTTAAAATGTTTGTCAGGTCCTGGGACTTTTGAGTGTCCCCGGACCTTTTTCCAATAGACATGCATATCATTGGAGGAAACCAAATGGTCGCATGTCAAAATGAGGTCGCGGTGTTTAACGGGTTTCTTCGCTGACGTAAGGAAACCATTTCGACGCCACACCGGTAGATGACAGGTGAAGGCGAGGCGGGCATAGTTTGAGTCAGTGCAGATAACCAGCACCGCGACACCGTTTTCAACTGCCAATTTGAGTGTAACCAGGATGCCAGCGATTTCCGCATATTGAGAAGAGTGGGGGCCCAATTGGAATTGCAGTGGTTTGCACGGTGTGTCATTGACCCAAGCGATGCCCACCCCAGCCTGCAGCTGGGTTTGGTGGTGGTAAGAGCAGCCATCCACGTAAGCTGTAGGCATGTCTTTGCAGACATGTTCCTCAAAATAGCGGTGACGCGTGAATTCCGGCATCGGTGCCACGGCGACGTCTGTCGGCGGGGTCGGGGAAGTTGACACACAGTTCTGGCAAATCGCTAGATCGGTACCCAGCGGTAACTTTGCGTTTTTCGCGTACCGGACTCGAACATCGTAACTTTGTAACGCCATAAGCCAGCCGGCAATGCGCGCGTTCGTTACGACACCGTCTCGAATGCGTTGGTTGTTAAGAAAAGTAACCGGATGATGGTTAGTATCAATCGTTACTTTTTGGCATCCAATGTAGTTTGAGAAATGTTTGATTGCCCATACTGTGGAAAGCAGGGCTTTTTCGCAGTCCGAGTATTTTAACTCGGGGCCGTTCAACGTCTTACTGGCGTACGCCACGACGCGTTTATCCTGGTCGTACATTTGGTATAGACCCGCACTCAAACAATGGTCGGAGAATCCTGCTTCCAAGAAAAATTCCTTGTTGCTATCGGGGTACGCGAGACAGGGGGCGGAGCCCAGCTTTTGTTTTAGCATATTCATCGCGTTGCTTTGTTCGTCACCCCAATCGAAGGGCGTGTCTTTCTTCAGCAGGTTAGTAAGAGGGCGTGCTATGTCAGCAAAGTGTTCAATGAACTGGCGCGAATAGTTGCACACGCCAAGGAAGCTGCGCAATTTTGACACATCGGTGGGGGTTTTGATGTCAAGAAGGCCTTGAATACGGCTGGATTGTGGTTCAATCCCGTTCGGCCCAACCAAGATCCCCACGTAGTTGACCTTCGTGCGACACCACTGACCTTTCAGGAGGGACAGTTTGGCACCTGCAGAAGACAGCTGTCCAAGAACGTGGTCGATTTCCATCAAATGGTCATCCAAAGAGGAGCTCCTCATCATAATGTCATCGACATAAATGAGGTTGCCCCTGGCGGCGGCATCAGGGCACGCCTTGTTGAGGAAGATGTTAAATTCGGCTGGCGAGTTGGCGTAGCCGAATGGACACCGGTTGAAAGTGTACTGTTTGTTGCCAAAGGTGAATGCCAACTTGTATTGATCCCTGGGATCTACTGGGATCGTCCAGAACCCCGAAGCCACATCGATGGTGGTGAAGAATTTGGCATCTCGAACCTTGGGAAGTTCCTGTTCAAGTTGTGTCATGGGCCATCGCGAAAGAGGAACCTGTTGGTTCAGTTTGCGATAGTCAATGGTTGGTCTCCATGTACCGTTCGGCTTCAAGACTGGCCACAATGGAGCCGAATAGGTGCTGTTACAGGGGCGAATGATGCCCTTTTCCAGCATGGCGTCGATAGTCTTCTGTACTGGTTCGTAAGAAGCTATCGGAATCTTGTACTGGCGCACGAAAGTTGGAGGAGCGCCGGGCTGAGTCGGGATGCGGACTACATGTAGTGCCGTCAACCCGCAATCCAAGGAGTCCTTGGCAAAAGACGGTGTGTATTTCATTAACACGGTGCGCAAACGTTCGCGGTCCTGTTCGGACCGGAGCGCGTCGGCGCGGTGCAGAACTTCTTGGAGGTGCTCCTCGAACTCTGGGTACGGTTGAAGGTCCCCATTTGGAGTCGTGGTTGGTTGAGGTTTCTCTGGGTTTCCAGAGGGAATGCTCGAGGGCGTTGGAGGCAACGCGCTCAAGGCATAAATCACCAGTTGTTGGTCTGTCCCCAGGTCCACCCGGACGATGTCTTCATCGTTGGTGGGACCGGCAGGGTTGACCGTAACAAGCTGAGATGGCCTGGTGAGTCTTCGGCCACCGGTGTCTTCAGTCAAGAACAAGTCCGATGGGATGTGTCCAACCACAGGCACCGTTAGAGTGAAGTCGTGGAAGTCGGAACGGATGAGCAGGCCCAGACGGGTCGCTTTTGGTATGCGAACGTCGTACGAAAGGGGGTTGTGAACCAAGATCAGAGTGGTGAGAGAGGCGTCCACGATGGGCGTGGCCTCCAAGAGTAACGACAGGTTCATGAATTCCGATGAAGGTTGAAAGAAAGCGGAGCGAGCATTCAAGACCTGGTTAGCTCGTGCCACCAAGCGAACCGGAATGTTGATCGTGGTCGCCGGAGCGATCACTTCATCCTCGTTTAAGACTTCGCAAGCATCTGGGATGGTCTGTCCGGACTTCATGTTTGGAAGACTGGGAACACAAGCTAGAGGTTCCGAGTTGGTGAGGGACCACAGCACGTTGTTGATGGTGTCCACCTGGGCGGCAAGACGAACAAGTAAATCTGCACCCACAAAAAGGGTGTGAGGCGCGTCCGGGACAACCAAGAAGTAGTGGGTCAGTGAGTGCTGCTTCCACTGAAGGTTTAAGGCGCACACGCCCACTGCAGTTATTGTGAGAGGGGGTTCCGTGTTCAACGGAAACCGGCAAGACTTGGAGACGAAAAGCATGTTCGGGTCGAGATCTCGCAAGTTGTCAGCGAATGCTGCAGAAATGGCTGATTTGTCAGCCCACAAGGCGAGGACAGCGTCAAGAACAGGTGCACCTTGCACGTGGACACCTCCGATGATGCGCGGGGCGTACCCTGCATTAGGTGGGGGTGGGTCAAGGTCACAAAGAAAGGTGTCGTGGCTTCTCAGCCGGTCCTTTGTCGGGGACGCGAGGGGTCCTGCCTTGGACTGTGTCGTGTCCCAGCTTTCTGTGGGGGCGTCTGCTTCCCCGTGGGGTGGCTGCGCCCGAGTCACAGTGCAGAGCTGAGCCTGGTCAGGGCCCGAAGGAAATGTCGGCAGGGCCTGCCGCACCTGGGCCCAAATCTGGAGTCTCTGGTAGTCTATGATGGGTTGGAAGCGGAACAACAGGTCTTGGCCAATAAGAAGGGGGACTGACTCAATGGGTCCCACATAGACTGGATGAATGAATTCCATGGGGCCAATGGACCAGTGTACCATCGCGACAGATTCCAGCTTTGGTGAGTGGACACCGCCGTAGGCGGAGCGGTCGACTGTTAGCTTGTGACGCGGAGCGGAGTTGTTCGAACACCGTGTTGGACATCACCGTGATGTCTGCGGCGGGATCTACAAGGGCTTCGTAGGTTAGAGCTCGCTCCAGGGTGACGCTCAGATAGAATTTACGAGCTATCCCCCTGGTGGTGAGATCACCTAAAAGCTGTTGGAACGGTCTCACGTCATCGGTTGATCGCGATACATGCGGGTCTGCTGTATTTGGATCAGCCTGCAGTACCAATATTGTTGAGTCAGAAGGCAGTTTAGTCGGTGTCTGAGTGTCGGCTACTGGAGGCCCCTCTGGTGACCTCTGTTGGTGGGTCACTTCAGTGGGCATCCGGCCGTCGGTTAGTCATAAAGGCGGGTCTTTTGACTAGTCTTTTGACAATTTCAGGAGTGCCTTCCATATGCCGTCGGCAACTGCGTTGTGGTCAGTCTCGGAGTCGGCTTGGCGGTTCCGGGACTCACGGTAGGAATCGGTTGCTGGCGCGCGTTCGACTTTATCACGTTTTGGATGATAGCGCGAATCGGGCTTACCTTTAGCAAATTTGGAGCGCCGGCGGTCGTCAGCTTGCTTTTCTCCGTCCGATTTCTCGTCACGCGAGTAGTCGGTTTTGGAGCGCGGTTTCCGGTTTCGCGGGGCGCGGGACTGTTTTGACTTTTTTGATTTAGTCTGGTCTTCCCTCGGAGCAAAGGAGCAAGCTCCCTCCAGCTCTGAAGGAGGACCCACGTCCACTTTATAAATTCCTGCGTCGCCTACCTTGGGGGCGGATAATTTTAGCTTTGCATAGCCCCTAGCTGCTAAGTCACGTAGCTGCGCGCTATTCAGTGTCTCAGGACACAAAGCCAGTCCCAAATAGTGGTTAAGGTTTTGTTGGAGGTTTCGGACAAACAATGTTTTAAAACCAGGATCTTCCTCCATGTTGGGCTCGTTACGAGTCCCAAAGTAGGCATCGCGAAGACGACTATAGAAAGCCTGAGGAGACTCCTGCTTTCCCTGTTTGACGAACATGGCAACTTCCATGCCCGACAACCCAGGAGAACCGTCAAACTCGCGTGAGATGGCTTTGTGCAGTGCAAAGGGGTCAGACAACACATCAGCGGGCTGCCGTTCCAGCAGTCTGCTGACTGCTCGGCTGGACGTCATTTTGACCAAGTACAACTTATCTTCCACGGTTGCCATTGGGAACCTCTGGAGATGATAGTTGATGTCTTTCAAATACTCTGTTGTGTTGTGGGACCCCCCTGG
The DNA here is from genome assembly GCF_051991245.1 of Festucalex cinctus. Classification (NCBI taxonomy): domain Eukaryota; kingdom Metazoa; phylum Chordata; class Actinopteri; order Syngnathiformes; family Syngnathidae; genus Festucalex; species Festucalex cinctus. Next base: position 27,859,575 of record NC_135423.1, on the reverse strand, counting down.
TTTCGGTTCGAATTTTGCTATGTTTCGAGCCAGCTTGTCCAAATCTTTCCAGGCCACGCCCATTTGTCCCTCCAACGGGGGAGTCGACATGGGTCCACGTTGGAAACTGTCATCACCTGATGGCCCTAAAGCGTGTGGGGAGGCGGCCATCGGCGGTGCCAGGCCTAAAGCGGCGGTGGTCACCGGCGGCGTCCTCCAGGCGGTTCCGGACTCAGGTGACAGTTTGAGCTGTGGTGCTGTGGCTCTGGGATCAGGAGGTCTGTGCGGGGGTGGAGCTCCCGGCCGGGAGGCTCCTCGGGAGACCTCATTCAACTGCTGCGCGCGTTGCAACTCATGTTTAATATGAGCTAACTCTGCCTCATATTCCTGCTGGCATTGTCGGAGGCGGGTAACCTCGGCTTCAGTCAATGCTAATTTAGTTCGCAGGTCATATGAGCGGTCCACTTCGGCATTACGTTCCTCCCTAAAGGTCTGTACCTGAACTTGGAGGCGCTTCACTTCATCGGTTGACTGAGCTAGCGACGAACTCACCCGAAAGTAATTAGCTTCTGCTAGCCGAAGTTGGTCTTTTGACGGTCGTTCAGTCAAGTCAGTCACCTCTGCTTTTAGTTTGTGAATTTCATTTGCCGCGGATCTCAGCAGTTTTTCTTGCTCTCGATTCGTCTCTTCGGCAGACGCGAGAGTTTGGGTTAACTCACCAATCTTTTGATGGGAGTCGTCAGTGGAAGCAGACTCATCTACATCACTGCCCAGATTTTCGGCTAGCGCCGCATCTGCGCGGGCTTCTGCCTCATCCAGCTGCGCTTTAACGTCATCCAGCTGGGTCTCCATGACCTTCACTCGGTCGTGGGCGGCTTCAAGCTGTGCCGTGGCATCACGGCTCTGCTGTTGTGCCATGTCAAGTTGGTGTTCCACTTGACAGTCCTCGGCATCGCTCAGCTTCAAGTGTGCGGCAAGGTTCAAAGTCAGACATCCGAGCATTCGAATGAGTGACTTGTCCTTTGGGGCTTTGGTCTCAGCGTCACTCATGAGCTGCGCGAGGTTATCATTTAGCGTATTGACATCCGCATCCCTAATAGACTCAGCGTATCCAGGTAAGAAGTCCTTGGTCAGCTTCTGCACCAGTTGAGCCAAGGTATCTAGGTTCTCACAGGGGCTGGGAGTCTCTCGGAGTGATGCCATATTGTCAATAGCTTTTTAAACGATCACACTTGTACTAGCGTTTAATAGTTAGTTAATCAGCGTACGCAGTTAGCTAACTACCGCTATCAAGTATTATCGTCAACAATACACACTGGGTTCAAATTATCAAAAGGGGAATTGCCACAAAAGCAAAAGATTTGTAGTGGGCTATGCAACCCACAGCTTACACTATAGTTGGGAGAAATCAATTCCAGTTATCAAAACAAACAAAAACAAACGGCAACAAAAAATAAAATAATAAATAAAGCAAAATAAAATAAAATAAAATAAAATAATAATAATACTAACTTCAACTTGACTCACTCAGCAAAGAATAGCTTAAACGAGGGACAGGGTAACTCTAAAATGTTACAGCGGTCAATCCCAAAAGCTAAATCAAAAAAAAAATTCAAACAAAAAATTTTTTTTTTTTTGGAAGTCGAGTTAAAAGTTGAAATTAAAATTAAATTAAATAAACAATAAAACAGAAAAAGGGGGAAATAAACTTAAAAGGGGTTAATAGTCTTAGTCAAATGACTGGTTACAGTGTCAGTACAGTTTCATGCAAATGTCCTGTGGACGGGGTTTTTGGGACACAAAAACTGCAGAACTATACAGAAATATTAGAGCTGCCTCTCTAATAATAGCTCATTCGAACTCACACCTTCTTATTAACTAGACACAACCGAAAAATAAAAACAAAAGAACAAACAAAAACAACAAAGTTAAAAATAATGGATAAAAATGAGAAGAAAACAAATAAAAGGGAAGAAAATAATAATAATAGTACTAGGTCTACCAAACCAACTAAACAAACACAAAACCTGAAATTAAGTGGAATGTTACGTCAAGAATATAGCTAGTTAGCCTAGTATGAAACTGGATAAAAGGGAATACGAAAAAAAAAGAGGAAAAAAAAGAAAAACACAATAGTGTAAATAGTTCCTTTGTATTAATTTGACCCAGCAGTATGTTTTGTTGATGCACCCGTAATTACTCTCACGCTAGGCAGCGTAAAAGGCTAGAATGCGGTCAGCTATTACTATAATCCTTAAACGCAAACAGTCAATTAAGCCTACAACTGCGTTTAATCGGACGTGGATAAATTTTTTATTATCCTTGTGTACTAACGGTGACGACACTCACTAAGTACAACGCTCGACACGGAAAACAATTCAAAAAGCAATGTGAAGTGACATTGAATCAGAATTATCGCGGAGCAAGGACCACCGGCGTTAAAGCAGCAGTGGGGGGGGTCAGTTGTCTATTGACAGCTCAAACGCTGTCTGACAGCTGACAACCTGCGAGACCCGCTCCCTTTCGGGGCGTCTACAGGCGTGGCTCAAACTCGCCAATGAGAAGGGAGGGGGAGGTACTCAACCACGCCTCCACGAGCCACACAGCTCTTCACAAGGACTATGGCGCCACCTTGTGGAAATGCGTACACGGTACAGGTAAGCAGCTAACGTCTTAGCGCTCTGTTAATCCGCTCGCCACGAGCTGAAACTTTGAGTCGGCGGCTACAAAAGCTCAGTCACGACTCAAACTTCTCCCACAAGCTAGGTGTAGGAGGAACACGGGGAAAGTGACTCGGACGTCGTTTACGTTGCTCGCGGTTAGCTACTCCGAAGCACGTAACTCGAGTCGGGTCAACGCGACGCACGTAGGCTGTCACGTGACTTCCCACAATTTCCGGAAACACAACAACACAAAGACAAACAACTTCAAATTCAGCCAGCTGAAATTTAAAAGTTGCACAACTCGAGTTCTATCACGTACGTTTTCAAATACAAGCCACTATTTTTTTCAAACGGTGACCGGCTCTTACTTTTATTCCAACAATCAATCCCGTTACTCTCGTTTACTTATAGCACGTCACTCCGTGGTAACACACGCAAGATGGCGGCTAACCAGACGCTCGATTCAAAGCTGAAGGGGAAAGTCAGTGCAGTTCTATGTAAGAAGAAATGTTTACCTTCTTACACAGAGACAAATGATTAGGTACACTACGTGAAATGTGTTTTACTTTTCACGTCCAAAGTCTTGTATTTTCGAGTGGATCTTCTTATGTTTTGTAGCCTCACACGGCCGGCACCATTATGTAGCGATAATTGGGTCGTCTTTTGGACGAATTAATAATCTGGACGTTACAGAGGTAAATTGTATTTACCTCAATAACCTCTGGGGCACCACGTTTGTTTTTGCTTTGTATTAACAGGAGCAAACAACGACCAAAATCCTTCTTTCATCAGTCATTGATAATCTAAAGTCGCCACACTCGATATTCAGTGGTTCGTTGTACTAACAAAAGAATAATAATCCACTCGGAAACACAGATGACTTAGGCGGAATAAAGTTTATAAAACATGCATTTATTCACGATTGCTACACTACAGAATCAAAATACTGCCTATCTAACTATTCTACCGTCAGAAGAAAAGAAATAAAATAAAGCGAATGAAAATAAGGAAGGAATGCGAATGAATAAAGAAACAGGGAAAAGAGAAAATTTGACCAGCCAGATTTGTGATGTTTCAAACGTAAGTGGCACACAGTGGATACGCCGAGGTAGAAATCAAGCGCACTTACGAGCCCTGGAGTTGCGTAGCAACGAACAGAAGTGGCGGCCTTTTTGACAAGGGGGAAAAAAGAGTCAATGTTCGTTGAAAAAGGCAAGAAAAAAAAATAAAAATAAAAATTATTCCACAGGTGAGCACGGGGAAGCCGCAAAGGGGCCTGGCGTCGTTGCGCGGCTCGTGCCTTGATTGGTCGGCGATCCGGCGAGGTTGATCCTCGCCGAGGTTGGTTCTGCTGGGCAGCTGTCCGAGCTCAGGTGTTGCAGCTCGGTCAGTACGCGCCTGCGTACGGGGAAGGCCAGCCGTTGGAGGTGAGCTAGCACCGCGGCGGGGCACCACCGACTAGCAGTTGAGGTGCTGAGCGGCTGAGGTGCGCAACCTTGAGTCCGGGGTACGTTGCAAGTGTACCCCGGGGCCGCGAAGGTCGGGCGGGTAAGCACCGATAGTGGAACAAAAAAAAATAAACAAAAAAACCAAAAGAGTCTTTAGTCAGCGTTGCAGTTTGTTACACACTTTTACAAAAAATACCAATCAGGGCAACTCATTGCCTAAAAATAAATAAGGACGCAGATTTTTGCAGGTCTTAACAATCACCAAAACCCGTTGAGCTTGACACACACTGGCAAATAAAATATTCTACATGTAAACGTTTATTATGCCTTTTTCAAAGAAATTTTGCTTCCAATATGCCAGTACCCCAACGTGCCAGTACCCTAATGTGCCAGTACCCTAATGTGCAAGTACCCCAACGTGCAAGGACCCCAACGTGGCCCGGGCTGCGAGGGCCCTTTATAGCTGCTCGCAGCTCTAGTTCCGTCTGTTGTTGGCTCAGGTCTTGGCATGGTCCAGGTCAAGTCATAAGTCAGTCGGATAAAACGTGTAGGAGAAGTGGGCAAAAGTATGCCCCCTGAAAATGTGCAAAAATCCTCAAAAATGGGACATTCAAAAATTCGTAGCTCACTTCCTGTTCATTTTAGCATATGGGTCCAAGAGACTTTTTTGTAGGTCTTTGGCTCCCTCATACACGTAAAAATTTTCGTAGATCTTGCTTAAACGTACAATCGGGGCTGCTTCGTTAAAAATTTCTAGGGGGAGCTATTGAGTCATTTTTGTAAAAATAGCACAATCAACAATAAAATAGTGTTCATTTTACCAGGCCAGATGTGTGTGCCAGGTTTCATGAGTTTCTGCGCATGTTTAGACCCTCTAAAACTGGCGTTGTTTTCTTGGCGAACAGTGCTTAGCCACGCCCACAGCGATTCGCGAAAACTCACAAACTTCGTGTTGTGACATCATGAAGGCCGAAACCCTCATCTGAGCAAATATGAGGTTGGTCCAGTTAACGTGTTTGGAGAAAAAATGTACAAGAAAATTCGTAAGAAAAAAAATTGCCACTAGGTGGCGCTATCAGTAAGATGAAATATAAGTTCGTAGATGTCTTTAGGGCTGGACTCTCATCAAATGTGTGAAATTTTGAGAAGATAGGATCATCTCGGTCAAGTTCATGCAGCTTTTATTGTCACGAAAAATCTGCGGCACCGTAGCGGCCACGCCCTTTGGCGAAAAGTTACAATATTCGGTGTGGGGCATGATCAACATCTTAAGGCTTTTCTGACCAACTTTCAACTGGATCCCTTCAACGAGCTCAGCGCATTAGCTAAAAACGTAAAGTATGACATTTATTATCACCACTAGGTGGCGCTATATGTATAACTGAATTTTATCATATAGATGTTTTCAGGCCATGACTATTACGTTGCCTGAGAAGTTTGAGATTTTTTGGAGCTTGAACATGGGAGTTATTAAGCATTTGCTCTTTCTGGACAAATGAAATTTTAAAGACAATATTTGATGCCCCGCCCCCATCATATAGTATTTTGAAAAGGCAAGACTTTTTGCCCAGTTTTTCTCTCAGGTCTTGAGATGATAAATGCCAAGTTTGATGTGAATTGGATGAAAAATGTTTGCAGAGGGGGAAAAAGCATGACCACAGTGAATGTGCCAAAATAGGCCAAAATTGGACATAAAAAAATTCATAGCTCATTTCCTGTACATTTTAGCTACATGGTCCCAATAGACTTTTTTGTGCGTCTCGGGGTGCTACACGTGCCTGCCAATTTTCGTTGCTCTAGCTCAAACGTGCCAGGCTTGGTTTTCATTTTTCTACGCTAGGGGGCGCTATAGAGTCGCGTTGTTATGACGACTTCATAATATACAATTTTTCGCCGGGCCTGAGGAGTGTGCAAAGTTTGGTGAGTTTTCGTGAATGTTTAGGTACTCAAAAATGCGATCGTTTACGGAGAAGAAGAAGAAGAATAATAACTAGAGCTGCGAGCAGCTATAAAGGGCCCTCGCAGCCCGGGCCACGTTGGAGTCCTTGCACGTTGGGGTACTTGCACGTTAGGGTACTGGCACGTTGGGGTACTGGCACGTTGAGGTACTGGCATATTGGAAGCAAAATTTCTTTGAAAATGGCATAATAAACGTTTACATGTAGAATATTTTTTTTGCCAGTGTGTGTCAAGCTGAACGGGTTTTGGTGATTGTTAAGACCTGCAAAAATCAGCGTCCTTTTTTATTTTTAGGCAATGAGTTGCCCTGATTGGTATTTTTTGTAAAAGTGTATATATACATCATCGCTCGTTGTACTCATTGCACAATGTTGCTTTTATTGTCCAAAGGGGCAATCAAAAATGAATAAAACAAAATGGAAACGTACATACGTTTGGATCGGTGTGAAGCCAGTGAACAATTTGAGTGGTGGAAACTAAAAGAATATTCATAAATGACTTAGTCATCACACTTAGAATGAGTTTACATTTTTTGTACAAAATACCGTATGTGTTTTTTTTTTTTATATATAAGCCTCAAGGGCTAGGTGGCGCTGTATTTATAACTGAATGTTGTCATCGAGATACCTTCAGGCCTTGATTATAAGCATACATGTCAAGTGTGGGATTTTTTTTGGAGCATGTACCGTGGAGTTATTAAGCATATCCTTCATTCACGATATTGCTTTTAATGTCCACAGAGGCTATCAAAAATAAATAAAAATATATATATGTTTGGATAAGTCTGATGCCAGTGAACATTTTGAGTGGTGGAAACTAAAAGAATATTCATAAATGACTTAGTTATCACACTTAGAATGAGTTTACATTTTTTGTACAAAATACCGTATGTGGGGTATTTGTTTTTTATGCCTCAAGGGCGAGGTGGCGCTGCATATATAACTGAATGTTGTCATAGAGATAGCTTCAGGCCTTGACGATAAACATACATGTCAAGTTTGGGATTTTTTGGAGCATGTACCGGGGAGTTATTAAGCATATCCTTTTTCAGTGCGAAACACAAATTTTGATGCCCCGCCTTCATCATATAGTATTTCGAAAGGTCAAGATTTTTCCCCCTGTCGTTGGCTCAGGTCTTGACATGGTCCAGGTCAAGTCTTAACTCAGTCAGATGAAACGTGTAGGAGAAGTGGGCAAAAGTCTGCCCCCTGTAAATGTGCAAAAATTGTCAAAAATGGGACATTCAAAAATTCGTAGCTCACTTCCTGTTCATTTTAGCATATGGGTCCAAGAGACTTTTTTGTATGTCTTGGGCTCCCTCATACACCTAAAAATATTCGTCGTTCTTGCTTAAACGTACAACCGGGGCTGCTTCGTTAAAAACTTCTAGGGGGCGCTATTGAGTCATTTTTGTAAAAATAGCACAATCAACAATAAAATATTGCTCATTTTACCAGGCCAGATGTGTGTGCCAAGTTTAATGAGTTTCTGTGCATGTTTAGACCCTCAAAACTGGCGTTGTTTTCTTGGCGAACAGCGCTTAGCCACACCCACAGCAATTCGCGAAAACTCACAAACTTCGTGTTGTGACATCATGAAGGCCGAAACCCTCATCTGAGCAAATATGAGGTAGGTCCAGTTAACGTGTTTGGAGAAAAACGTAGAAGTAAATTCGTAATAAAAAAAATTGCCACTAGGTGGCGCTATCAGTTAGATGAAATATAAGTCAGTAGATGTCTTTAGGGCTGGACTCTCATCAAATGTGTGAAATTTTGAGAAGATAGGATCATCTCGGTCAAGTTAATGCAGCTTTTATTTTCACGAAAAATCTTCAGACTTTGCGTCACCGTTGCGGCCACGCCCTTTGGCGAAAAGTTACAATATTCGGTGTGGGGCATGATCAACATCTTAAGGCTTTTCTGACCAATTTTCAAATGGATCCCTTCAACAAGCTCAGCACAGTAGCTAAAAACGTAAAGTATGACATTTATTGTAACCACTAGGTGGCGCTATATGTATAACTGAATTTTATCATATAGATGTTTTCAGGCCGTGACTATTACGTTGCCTGAGAAGTTTGAGATTTTTTGGAGCTTGAACATGGGAGTTATTAAGCATTTGCTCTTTCTGGACAAATGAAATTTTAAAGGCAATATTTGATGCCCCGCCCCCGTCATATAGTATTTCAAAAAGGCAAGATGTTTTGCCCAGTTTTTCTCTCAGGTCTTGAGATGATAAATGCCAAGTTTGAAGTCAATTGGATGAAAAATGTTTGCAAAGGGGGAAAAAGCATGATCACAGTGAATGTGCCAAAATAGGCCAAAATTGGACATAAAAAAATTCATAGCTCACTTCCTGTACATTTTAGCTACATGGTCCCAATAGACTTTTTTGTGCGTCTCGGGGTGCTACACGTGCCTGCCAATTTTTGTTGCTCTAGCTCAAACGTGCCGGGCTTGGTTTTTATTTTTCTACGCTAGGGGGCGCTATCGAGTCGCATTGTTATGACGACTTAATAATATCAAATTTTTCGCCGGGCCTGAGGAGTGTGCAAAGTTCGGTGAGTTTTCGTGAATGTTTAGGTACCCAAAATCGCGATCGTTTGCGGAGAATAAAGAAGAAGAAGAAGAAGAAGAAGAAGAAGAAGAATAATAACTAGAGCTGCGAGCAGCTATAAAGGGCCCTCGCAGCCCGGGCCACGTTGGGGTACTTGCACGTTGGGGAACTTGCACATTGGGGTACTGGCACATTGGAAGCAGAATTTCTTTGAAAATGGCATGATAAACATGTGGACTTTTTTTTTTTTTTTGCCAGGTGTGATGAGTGTGTCAAGCTCAATGGGTTTTGGTGATTGTTAAGATCTGCAAAAATCAGCGTCTTTTTTTTATTTTTAGGCAATGAGTTGCTCTGATTGGTATTTTTCGTAAAAGTATATATACACACATCATCGCTCGTACTCATTGCACAATGTCATAGAGGCGATAAAAAAAAAAAATAAAACTAAATAAAAAATACGTATGTTTGGATCGGTCTGATACCAGTGAACATATTGAGTGGTGGAAAGGAAAAGAATATTCATAAATGACTTAGTTATCACACTTACAATGAGTTTACAATTTTTGCAAAAATACCGTAAGTGAGGCATTTTTTTTTATGCCTCAAGGACTAGGTGGCGCTGTATTTATAACTGAATTTTGTCATAGAGATACCTTCAGGCCTTGACTCTAAATATACATTTCAAATATGGGATTTTTTGGAGCATGTACCTGGGAGTTATTAAGCATAGCCTTCATTCACGATATTGCTTTTAATGTCCATAGAGGTTATCAAAAATACATAAAACTAAATAACAAAAATATGTATGTTTGGTTAGGTCTGATGCCAGTGAATATTTTGAGTGGTGGAAGGTAAAAGAATATTCCTAAATGACTTAGTTATCACACTTAGAATGAGTTTACATTTTTTGTACAAAATACCGTAAGTGGGGTATTTTTTTTTCATGCCTCAAGGGCTAGGTGGCGCTGCATATATAACTGAATGTTGTCATAGAGATACCTTCAGGCCTTGACGATAAACATACATGTCAAGTTTGGGATTTTTTGGAGCATGTATCGGGGAGTTATTAAGCATATCCTTTTTCAGTGCGAAACACAAATTTTGATGCCCCGCCCTCATCATATAGTATTTCCAAAAGTCAAGATTTTTCCGTCTGTTGTTGCCTCAGGTCTTGGCATGGTCCAGGTCAAGTCATAAGTCAGTCGGATAAAACGTGTAGTAGAAGTGGGCAAAAGTATGCCCTCTGAAAATGTGCAAAAATCGTAAAAAATGGGACATTAAAAAATTCGTAGCTCACTTCCTGTTCATTTTAGCATATGGGTCCAAGAGACTTTTTTTGTAGGTCTTTGGCTCCCTCATACACGTAAAAATTTTCGTAGATCTTGCTTAAACGTACAATCGGGGCTGCTTCGTTAAAAATTTCTAGGCGGCGCTATTGAGTCATTTTTGTAAAAATAGCACAATCAACAATAAAATATTGTTCATTTTACCAGGCCAGATGTGTGTGCCAAGTTTCATGAGTTTCTGCGCATGTTTAGACCCTCAAAACTGGCGTTGTTTTCTTGGCGAACAGTGCTTAGCCACGCCCACAGCGATTCGCGAAAACTCACAAACTTCGTGTTGTGACATCATGAAGGCCGAAACCCTCATCTGAGCAAATATGAGGTTGGTCCAGTTAACGTGTTTGGAGAAAAAATGTACAAGAAAATTCGTAAGAAAAAAAATTGCCACTAGGTGGCGCTATCAGTAAGATGAAATATAAGTTCGTAGATGTCTTTAGGGCTGGACTCTCATCAAATGTGTGAAATTTTGAGAAGATAGGATCATCTGGGTCAAGTTCATGCAGCTTTTATTGTCACGAAAAATCTTTAGACTTTGCGGCACCGTAGCGGCCACGCCCTTTGGCGAAAAGTTACAATATTCGGTGTTGGGCATGATCAACATCTTAAGGCTTTTCTGACCAACTTTCAACTGGATCCCTTCAACGAGCTCAGCGCAGTAGCTAAAAACGTAAAGTATGACATTTATTGTCACCACTAGGTGGCGCTATATGTATAACTGAATTTTATCATATAGATGTTTTCAGGCCGTGACTATTACGTTGCCTGAGAAGTTTGAGATTTTTTGGAGCTTGAACATGGGAGTTATTAAGCATTTGCTCTTTCTGGACAAATGAAATTTTAAAGACAATATTTGATGCCCCGCCCCCATCATATAGTATTTCGAAAAGGCAAGACTTTTTGCCCAGTTGTTCTCTCAGGTCTTGAGATGATAAATGCCAAGTTTGATGTGAATTGGATGAAAGATGTTTGCAGAGGGGGAAAAAGCATGACCACAGTGAATGTGCCAAAATAGGCCAAAATTGGACATAAAAAAATTCATAGCTCATTTCCTGTACATTTTAGCTACATGGTCCCAATAGACTTTTTTGTGCGTCTCGGGGTGCTACACGTGCCTGCCAATTTTCGTTGCTCTAGCTCAAACGTGCCAGGCTTGGTTTTTATTTTTCTACGCTAGGGGGCGCTATAGAGTCGCGTTGTTATGGCGACTTCATAATATCAAATTTTTTGCCGGGCCTGAGGAGTGTGCAAAGTTTGGTGAGTTTTCGTGAATGTTTAGGTACTCAAAAATGCGATCGTTTACGGAGAATAATAATAATAATAATAATAATAATAATAACTCGAACGAAAAACAATAGGGACCTCGCAGCGGTCGCTGCTCGGGCCCTAATAATAATTTTTACAAAAACATTAGGGACCTCGCAGCGGTCGCTGCTCGGGCCCTAATAACTAGAGCTGCGAGCAGCTATAAAGGGCCCTCGCAGCCCGGGCCACGTTGGGGTCCTTGCACGTTGGGGTACTGGCACATTGGGGTACTGGCATATTGGAAGCGAAATTTCTTTGAAAATGGCATAATAAACCTTTACATGTAGAATATTTTTTTTGCCTGTGTGTGTGTCAAGCTCAATGGGTTTTGGTGATTGTTAAGACCTGCAAAAATCAGCGTCCTTTTTTATTTTTAAGCAATGAGTTGCCCTGATTGGTATTTTTTGTAAAAGTGTATATCATCATCGCTCGTTGTACTCATTGAACAATGTTGCTTTTATTGTCCAAAGGTGCAATCAAAAATGAATAAAACAAAATGGAAACGTACATACATTTGGATCGGTGTGAAGCCAGTGAACAATTTGTGTGGTTGAAACTAAAAGAATATTCATAAATGACTTAGTTATCACACTTAGAATGAGTTTACATTTTTTGTACAAAATACCGTATGTGGGGTATTTTTTTTTTTTTATATAAGCCTCAAGGGCTAGGTGGCGCTGTATTTATAACTGAATGTTGTCATAGAGATACCTTCAGGCCTTGATTATAAGCATACATGTCAAGTGTGGGATTTTTTTTGGAGCATGTCCCGTCGAGTTATTAAGCATATCCTTCATTCACGATATTGCTTTTAATGTCCATAGAGGCTATCAAAAATAAAAAAAAATATATATATGTTTGGATAAGTCTGATGCCAGTGAACATTTTGAGTGGTGGAAACTAAAAGAATATTCATAAATGACTTAGTTATCACACTTAGAATGAGTTTACATTTTTTGTACAAAATACCGTATGTGGGGTATTTTTTTTTTATGCCTCAAGGGCTAGGTGGCGCTGCATATATAACTGAATGTTGTCATAGAGATAGCTTCAGGCCTTGACGATAAACATACATGTCAAGTTTGGGATTTTTTGGAGCATGTACCGGGGAGTTATTAAGCATATCCTTTTTCAGTGCGAAACACAAATTTTGATGCCCCGCCTTCATCATATAGTATTTCGAAAGGTCAAGATTTTTCCCCCTGTCGTTGGCTCAGGTCTTGACATGGTCCAGGTCAAGTCTTAACTCAGTCAGATGAAACGTGTAGGAGAAGTGGGCAAAAGTCTGCGCCCTGTGAATGTGCAAAAATTGTCAAAAATGGGACATTCAAAAATTCGTAGCTCACTTCCTGTTCATTTTAGCATATTGGTCCAAGAGACTTTTTTGTAGGTCTTGGGCTCCCTCATACACCTAAAAATATTCGTCGTTCTTGCTTAAACGTACAACCGGGGCTGCTTCGTTAAAAACTTCTAGGGGGCGCTATTGAGTCATTTTTGTAAAAATAGCACAATCAACAATAAAATATTGCTCATTTTACCAGGCCAGATGTGTGTGCCAAGTTTCATGAGTTTCTGTGCATGTTTAGACCCTCAAAACTGGCGTTGTTTTCTTGGCGAACAGCGCTTAGCCACACCCACAGCAATTCGCGAAAACTCACAAACTTCGTGTTGTGACATCATGAAGGCCGAAACCCTCATCTGAGCAAATATGAGGTAGGTCCAGTTAACGTGTTTGGAGAAAAACGTAGAAGAAAATTCGTAATAAAAAAAATTGCCACTAGGTGGCGCTATCAGTTAGATGAAATATAAGTCAGTAGATGTCTTTAGGGCTGGACTCTCATCAAATGTGTGAAATTTTGAGAAGATAGGATCATCTCGGTCAAGTTAATGCAGCTTTTATTTTCACGAAAAATCTTCAGACTTTGCGTCACCGTAGCGGCCACGCCCTTTGGCGAAAAGTTACAATATTCGGTGTGGGGCATGATCAACATCTTAAGCCTTTTCTGACCAATTTTCAAATGGATCCCTTCAACAAGCTCAGCGCAGTAGCTAAAAACGTAAAGTATGACATTTATTGTAACCACTAGGTGGCGCTATATGTATAACTGAATTTTATCATATAGATGTTTTCAGGCCGTGACTATTACGTTGCCTGAGAAGTTTGAGATTTTTTGGAGCTTGAACATGGGAGTTATTAAGCATTTGCTCTTTCTGGACAAATGAAATTTTAAAGGCAATATTTGATGCCCCGCCCCCGTCATATAGTATTTCAAAAAGGCAAGATGTTTTGCCCAGTTTTTCTCTCAGGTCTTGAGATGATAAATGCCAAGTTTGAAGTCAATTGGATGAAAAATGTTTGCAAAGGGGGAAAAAGCATGACCACAGTGAATGTGCCAAAATAGGCCAAAATTGGACATAAAAAAATTCATAGCTCACTTCCTGTACATTTTAGCTACATGGTCCCAATAGACTTTTTTGTGCGTCTCGGGGTGCTACACGTGCCTGCCAATTTTTGTTGCTCTAGCTCAAACGTGCCGGGCTTGGTTTTTATTTTTCTACGCTAGGGGGCGCTATCGAGTCGCATTGTTATGACGACTTAATAATATCAAATTTTTCGCCGGGCCTGAGGAGTGTGCAAAGTTCGGTGAGTTTTCGTGAATGTTTAGGTACCCAAAATCGCGATCGTTTGCGGAGAATAAAGAAGAAGAAGAAGAAGAAGAATTTTTACAAAAACAATAGGGACCTCGCAGCGGTCGCTGCTCGGGCCCTAATAATAATAATAATTTTTACAAAAACAATAGGGACCTCGCAGCGGTCGCTGCTCGGGCCCTAACTAGAGCTGCGAGCAGCTATAAAGGGCACTCGCAGCCCGGGCCACGTTGGGGTCCTTGCACGTTGGGGTACTTGCACGTTAGGGTACTGGCACGTTGGGATACTGGCATATTGGAAGCAAAATTTCTTTGAAAATGGCATAATAAACGTTTACATGTAGAATATTTTTTTTGCCAGTGTGTGTCAAGCTCAACGGGTTTTGGTGATTGTTAAGACCTGCAAAAATCAGCGTCCTTAGTCGTCCTTGAATGTTTAGGTACCCAAAATCGGGATCGTTTGCGGAGAATAAAGAATAATAATAATAATAATAATAATAATAATAATAATAATAATAATTTTTACAAAAACAATAGGGACCTCGCAGCGGTCGCTGCTCGGGCCCTAATAATAATTTTTACAAAAACAATAGGGACCTCGCAGCGGTCGCTGCTCGGGCCCTAAAGAAGAAGAATAACTAGAGCTGCGAGCAGCTATAAAGGGCCCTCGCAGCCCGGGCCACGTTGGGGTACTTGCACGTTGGGGTACTCGCACATTGGGGTACTGGCACATTAGGAGCAAAAATTCTTTGAACATGGCATGATAAACCTTTACATGTGGATTTTTTTTGTGTTTTGGGTCTTGGTGATTGTTAAGATCTGCAAAAATCAGCGTCTTTTTTTATTTTTGGGGAATGAGTTGACCTGATTGGTATTTTTTCCAAAAGTATATATATCCATCATCGCTCGTACTCATTGCACGATGTTGCTTTTATTGTCCATAGAGGCTATAAAAAATAAAACAAAATAAAAAAGTACATATGTTTGAAACGGTCTGATACCAGTGAACATTTTGAGTAGTGGAAAGTAAAAGAATATTCATAAATGACTTAGTTATAATACTTACAATGAGTTCACAAATTTTGTACAAAATACCGTTTTTTTTTTTTTTTTTTTTTTTATGCCTCAAGGACTAGGTGGCGCTGTATTTATAACTGAATTTTGTCATAGAGATACCTTCACGCCTTGACTATAAATATACATGTCAAGTTTGGGATGTTTTTTAAGCATGTACCGGGGAGTTATTAAGCATATCCTTCATTCACGATATTGCTTTCAATACGATACAGGCTATCAAAAATAAATAAAACTAAATAAAAAATACATATGTTTGGATCGGTCTGATCCCAGTGAACATTTTGAGTGGTGGAAAGTAAAAGAATATTCATAAATGACTTAGTTATCACACTGAGAATGAGTTTACAATTTTTGTAAAAATACCGTAAGTGGGGTATTTTTTTTTTCATGCCTCAAGGGCTAGGTGGCGCTGCATATATAACTGAATGTTGTCATAGAGATATCTTCAGGCCTTGACGATAAACATACATGTCAAGTTTGGGATTTTTTGGAGCATGTATCGGGGAGTTATTAAGCATATCCTTTTTCAGTGTGAAACACAAATTTTGATGCCCCGCCCTCATTATATAGTATTTTCAAAAGTCAAGATTTTTCTGTCTGTTGCTGGCTCAGGTCTTGGCATGGTCCAGGTCAAGTCTTAAGTCAGTCGGATAAAACGTGTAGGAGAAGTGGGCAAAAGTATGCCCCCTGGAAATGTGCAAAAATCGTCAAAAATGGGACATTCAAAAATTCGTAGCTCACTTCCTGTTCATTTTAGCATATGGGTCCAAGAGACTTTTTTTGTAGGTCTTTGGCTCCCTCATACACCTAAAAATTTTCGTAGATCTTGCTTAAACGTACAACCAGGGCTGCTTCGTTAAAAATTTCTAGGGGGCGCTATTGAGTCATTTTTGTAAAAATAGCACAATCAACAATAAAATATTGCTCATTTTACCAGGCCAGATGTGTGTGCCAGGTTTCATGAGTTTCTGTGCATGTTTGGACCCTCAAAACTGGCGTTGTTTTCTTGGCGAACAGTGCTTAGCCACGCCCACAGCGATTCGCGAAAACTCACAAACTTCGTGTTGTGACATCATGAAGGCGGAAACCCTCATCTGAGCAAATATGGGGTAGGTCCAGTCAACGTGTTTGGAGAAAAACCTAGAAGAAAATTCGTAAGAAAAAAAAATGCCACTAGGTGGCGCTATTAGTAAGATGAAATATAAGTGTGTAGATGTCTTAAGGGCTGGACACTCATCAAATGTGTGAAATTTTGAGAAGATAGGATCATCTAGGTCAAGTGAATGCAGCTTTTATTGTCACGAAAAATCTTTAGACTTTGTGGCACCGTAGCTGTCACGCCCTTTGGCGAAAGGTTACAATATTCGGTGTGGGGCATGATCAAGATCTTAAGGCTTTTCTGACCAATTTTCAACTGGATCCCTTCAACGAGCTCGTGACAGTAGCTGAAAACATAAAGTATGACATTTATTGTTACCACAAGGTGGCGCTATATGTAGAACCGAATTTTATCATATAGATGTTTTCAGGCCGTGACTATTAAGTTGTATGAGAAGTTTGAGATTTTTTGGAGCTTGAACATGGGAGTTATTAGGGCCCGAGTAGCGACCGCTGCGAGGTCCCTATTGTTTTTCGTTCAAATTATGATTAGGCCCCGAGCAGCTACCGCTGCGAGGTCCCTATTGTTTTTCGATCGAATTATTATTATTATTAGGGCCCGAGCAGCGACCGCTGCGAGGTCCCTATTGTTTTTCTAAAAATTATTATTATTATTATTATTATTATTATTATTATTATTATTATTATTATTATTGTTTATTCTAAATATTTAACCTTTAAAAAGACACCAACACAATTAAACAGAATATGTCCACATTGTGAAGTATTTCAGAAACATAAATTTAAGACATGAAATAAACCTACCGTCCAGCCAAAAGAAATATGAAGCCCCCTTATGGAACAATAAATCTATCAAACACATTTTAACCACTTAATATATCCAAAAATATTTCCAAAAGTGCCCTTCCCTTTTTATCAACAATTTTTGTTTTTAACAATTTTTGTTTTTCTTTGCCATCACATTCATTTTTGGTTAATGTATGACATCTTTTATGTTTTTTTAATCTGAGACACGATGATGACCACGGAATCACCACTGTTTATGTTTTGTTTTTTGGGCTGTCGTTCATTTTGAGTTTGATGACGTAATCGCGGGCACGTCTCAGTTCTCCTATCTGCTGCTCATGCTAGTTGTATACGTTGACAGGGAGCCACAAACTGAGAAATGAGATACTTGCAGTGAGCTTTGAGCTTAGCTGTGGGGCATACCTGTGTCGTTTGAATCCATGCATTGGATCGTCACGGGAGTTATTCTTTTTGGCTCGCGCGCAGTACCAACGCCGGCCCGGGACATACAAGTGCACCGAGAGGACTCGATAGCAATGGGAAATACCTAGATGTGAGGCACCGGCTTCTGCTAACTGTCTCCATTTGCATGTTATCACTCGTTGTGCGCGACTGCGCGCGTGCCCTGTCGCGAGCACGGCGTTGACGGTAGGCGGCCCCCCTCCCCCCAAAAATAGGTGCGAAACGTCTTTGCATTATGTTTACAACATCCGGGGAATGAAGCGTCTACTTTGCTAGCTCTCTGTAAACACGGAAGTAGCTTGAATAGTGATGCGACTGAAATGTAAACAAAACAAGTAGAGCACGGCGCAGAACTCTTGCTATTGTTATGAAAACCATAAAGCCTCACTCGCAACCGATTCACAGCAACGCGATATCCACAGCTTTACAAGCAATGTATCTAAGGATTCCCGGCGGATTTTGTATCGGTTGACAAGTCTGCTACCGATACGGTCGTTTAGCTCCCCTTGACGACCGATGGTTCGGTCGAATCGGTTTTTTGTCCCACCCCTAATATATATATATATATACGAAAATTGGCAGGCTCTTGTAGCACCCCGGGACGCACAAAAGGTCAATTGGGACCATGTAGCGAAAATGTACAGGAAGTGAGCTATGAATTTTTTAATGTCCAATTTTGGCCTATTTTGGCACATTCACTGTGGTCATGCTTTTTCCCCCTCTGCAAACATTTTTCATCCAATTAACTTCAAACTTGGCATTTATCATCTCAAGACCTGAGAGAACAACTGGGCAAAAAGTCTTGCCTTTTCGAAATACTATATGATGGGGGCGGGGCATCAAATATTGTCTTTAAAATTTCATTTGTCCAGAAAGAGCAAATGCTTAATAACCCCCATGTTCAAACTCCAAAAAATCTCAAACTTCTCAGGCAACGTAATAGTCATGGCCTGAAAACATCTATATGATAAAATTCAGTTATACATATAGCGCCACCGAGTGGTAACAATAAATGTCATACTTTACGTTTTTAGCTACTGTGCTGAGCTCGTTGAAGGGATCCAGTTGAAAATTGGTCAGAAAAGCCTTAAGATGTTGATCATGCCCCACACCGAATATTGTAACTTTTGGCCATAGGGCGTGGCCGCTACGGGGACGCAAATTTTGAAGATTTTTTGTGACAATAAAAGCTGCATTAACTTGACCGAGATGATCCTATCTTCTCAAAATTTCACACATTTGATGAGAGTCCAGCCCTAAAGACATCTACGAACTTATATTTCATCTTACTGATAGCGCCACCTAGTGGCAATTTTTTTTCTTACGAATTTTCTTCTACGTTTTTCTCCAAACACCTGAACTGGACCGACCTCATATTTGCTCAGATGAGGGTTTCGGCCTTCACGGTGTCACAACACGAAGTTTGTGAGTTTTCGCGAATTGCTGTGGGCGTGGCTAAGCGCTGTTCGCCAAGAAAACAACGCCAGTTTTGAGGTTCTAAACATGCACAGAAACTCATGAAACTTGGCACACACATCTGGCCTGGTACAATAAGCAATATTTTATTGTTGATTGTGCTATTTTTGAAAAAAAGACTCAATAGCGCCCCCTAGAAATTTTTAACGAAGCAGCCCCGGTTGTACGTTTAAGCAAGAACGACAAATATTTTTAGG
This sequence comes from Festucalex cinctus, assembly GCF_051991245.1. NCBI lineage: Eukaryota > Metazoa > Chordata > Actinopteri > Syngnathiformes > Syngnathidae > Festucalex > Festucalex cinctus. Next base: position 27,840,560 of record NC_135423.1, on the reverse strand, counting down.
TGTATGAGGGAGCCCAAGACCTACAAAAAAGTCTCTTGGAACCTTATGCTAAAATGAACAGGAAGTGAGCTACGAATTTTTGAATGTCCCATTTTTGACGATTTTTGCACATTTACAGGGGGCATACTTTTGCCCACTTCTCCTACATGTTTCATCTGACTGAGTTAAGACTTGACCTGGACCATGTCAAGACCTGTGCCAACGACAGGGGGAAAAATCTTGACTTTTCGAACTACTATATGATGAGGGCCGGGCATCAAAATTTGTGTTTCGCACTGAAAAAGGATATGCTTAATAACTCCCCGGTACATGCTCCAAAAAATCCCAAACTTGACATGGATGTTTATCGTCAAGGCCTGAAGTTATCTCTATGACAACATTCAGTTATATATGCAGCGCCACCTAGCCCTTGAGGCATAAAAAAAAAAAATACCCCACATACGGTATTTTGTACAAAAAATGTAAACTCATTCTAAGTGTGATAACTAAGTCATTTATGAATATTCTTTTAGTTTCCACCACTCAAAATGTTCACTGGCATCAGACATCCAAACATATATATTTATTTATTTATTTTTGATAGCCTCTATGGACATTAAAAGCAATATCGTGAATGAAGGATATGCTTAATAACTCCACGGTACATGCTCCAAAAAAAATCCCACACTTGACATGTATGCTTATAATCAAGGCCTGAAGGTATCTCTATGACAACATTCAGTTATAAATACAGCGCCACCTAGCCCTTGAGGCATAAAAAAAATACCCCACATACGGTATTTTGTACAAAAAATGTAAACTCATTCTAAGTGTGATAACTAAGTCATTTATGAATATTCTTTTAGTTTCCACCACTCAAAATGTTCACTGGCATCAGACATCCAAACATATATATTTTTTTATTTATTTTTGATAGCCTCTATGGACATTAAAAGCAATATCGTGAATGAAGGATATGCTTAATAACTCCACGGTACATGCTCCAAAAAAAATCCCAAACTTGACATGTATGTTTATCGTCAAGGCCTGAAGCTATCTCTATGACAACATTCAGTTATATATGCAGCGTCACCTAGCCCTTGAGGCATAAAAAAAATACCCCACATACGGTATTTTGTACAAAAAATGTAAACTCATTCTAAGTGTGATAACTAAGTCATTTATGAATATTCTTTTAGTTTCCACCACTCAAAATGTTCACTGGCATCAGACTTATCCAAACATATATATATTTTTATTTATTTTTGATAGCCTCTGTGGACATTAAAAGCAATATCGTGAATGAAGGATATGCATAATAACTCCACGGTACATGCTCCAAAAAAAATCCCACACTTGACATGTATGCTTATAATCAAGGCCTGAAGGTATCTCTATGACAACATTCAGTTATAAATACAGCGCCACCTAGCCCTTGAGGCACAATATATAAAAAAAACAAAAAAACACATACGGTATTTTGTACAAAAAATGTAAACTCATTCTAAGTGTGATAACTAAGTCATTTATGAATATTATTTTAGTTTCCACCACTCAAATTGTTCACTGGCTTCACACCGATCCAAACGTATGTACGTTTCCATTTTGTTTTATTCATTTTTGATTGCCCCTTTGGACAATAAAAGTAACATTGTGCAATGAGTACAACGAGCGATGATGTATATATACACTTTTACAAAAAATACCAATCAGGGCAACTCATAGCCTAAAAATAAATAAGGACGCTGATTTTTGCAGGTCTTAACAATCACCAAAACCCGTTGAGCTTGACACACACTGGCAAAAAAAAATATTCTACATGTAAACGTTTATTATGCCATTTTCAAAGAAATTTTGCTTCCAATATGCCAGTACCCCAACGTGCCAGTACCCTAACGTGCAAGTACCCCAACGTGCAAGGACCCCAACGTGGCCCGGGCTGCGAGGGCCCTTAGTTAATATTATTATTGTGGGAATGCATATGTTGTTTCTAACCTTTATTATTATTTTGTGCGTCTCGGGGTACAACACATGCCTGCCAATTGTCGTAGCTCTAGGTCAAATGTGCTGGGATTGGTTTTTATTTTTCAACGCTAGGGGGCGCTATAGAGTCGCGTTGTTATGACGACTTCATAATATCAAATTTTTCGCCGGACGTGAGTAGTGTGCAAAGTTCGGTGAGTTTTCGTGAATGTTTAGGTACCCAAAATCGCGATCGTTTGCGGAGAATAAATAATAATAATAATAATAATAATAATAATAATAATTTTTACAAAAACAATAGGGACCTCGCAGCGGTCGCTACTCGGGCCCTAATAAAAGTTTGAGTAATACTCAACCATAACAAGAAGTCTGTTAGAGGTTGATAAAGCGATTTTTAAGTGAATCAGACAACTTAGTTTTGTAGTAAAATCCTCTCTAATCAGACAACTTCATTGTGGGAATGCTGAAAGCACGTTATTCGGATTCTTTATACTTATTGTGCATGCCCACATATGCTATTCGTATTCTTCTTTATTAATATTATTATTGTGGGAATGCATATGTTGTTTCTAACCTTTATTATTATTTTGTGCGTCTCGGGGTACAACACGTGCCTGCCAATTGTCGTAGCTCTAGGTCAAATGTGCTGGGATTGGTTTTTATTTTTCAACGCTAGGGGGCGCTATAGAATCGCGTTATGATTTTTCGCTGGGTCCGAAGAGCGTGCAAAGTTTGGTGAGTTTTCGTAAATATTTAGGTCCTCAAAAATGCGATCGTTTGCGGAGAATAAAAAACAAGGTGTCATCTGATTGGACGATCAGTTGTGTTTTGTACTGACAGTACTCGCATAATTGAATGTTAAATATGAACTTTTCCCCATTCATTTTCAATGGGACTGACACTGAATTTTTTTTTAAGTCCCACTTTCCACGCCTACTTCCATGCATACAACAGACCATCTTGACCGGCTTTCTGATACTGCTCAGTGGCGCAGTTGGGAGAGTGCATGTACAGTAAGCAGGAGGTCACAGGTTCAAAGCCCACCGCAGACTGTACGTTGCACATGTGTCCGTGGTATAATGCAAACGGATAGTAAGTAGACCAACTATCATATCAGGAAATGCGTTATAGTGAAATTATTAAACATGTGTCTCCAATTAGCGTTCATCCCTTTCAGCATTAGATGACACTTTGAAAGACAAATACGCCAATTTGGTCTGATTTGCACCAAGCCCCATTAGCTCACCTAGTAAGTAACTTGAGTGCGGTTGCATTTTTACACCCAAGTCCCGGTTCGAACCTCGGTGGGGAATTTTTTTTTGTCACCCCAACTTTCATTTCAGACATGGATATTTTCTAATTGTTTCACATAAAACAATTAATGTACTAAACCTCAGTGCATCCATTATGTAAATTATGTAAATTTTGTAAAAAAAAAAAAAAAAAAAAAAAAAAAAGGAAGTTTAAATAGGAAGGAGTCCAGTGGAGTGCAGCAAAGGAGGAAGTTTGAATAAAATAATAAAAATAATGTCACTGACTTTATTGCAGCTGTGGTGGTCGAGTGGTTAAGTTCTTTGTCCAGTAATCAGGAGGTTGTGGGTTCAAATCCAACCTCTTGACTGTATATACTTTTTTTTTTTTTTAGTTAAAACTAAAATCTCTTGACAACAGCCATTTGCTCTTGTCATAATTGTAAAACACATATTTAAACACGTATCCCAAATCAGCACTGACTTTCAGCATCAGATGACACTTTAAATTACAAATACGCCAATTTGCTCTGATGCTCACTCATTCAGCAGAGTTTTGAGCCAGACAAGTTAGGTCAGTGGATAGCTTAGTTCCCTGCTGCACAGAGAACCTGGGTTTGAATACAGTGTGGGTAACTCTTTAGTAGGAATGCAATATTTAATACTAATCATTGTCACTAATAATTATTTCACATCCATTACTTTTGATGTCATTTGTCATGATTAAGTTTTGTTTCTATATTATCCGTTTTATATTCAAGGCAAGGCAATATGTTTATCTGTGTAGCACATTTCATACACAAGGCAACTTAATGTTCTTTACACAAGGAAAGACAACACATCAGTATCAACACAGTAGTTAACATTCAGAGCAAAGAAAAGAAAACAAAAGTAGGTTCCAGGCGGCACGGTGACCGAGTGGTTAGCAGGTCCGCCTCCCAGTTCTGAGGACTCCGGTTCCAGTCCAGGCTCCGGCCTTCCTGGGTGGAGTTTGCATGTTCTCCTCGTGCTTGCGTGGGTGTTCTCCGGGTACTCTGGTCTCCTCCCATATTCCAAAGACATGCATGGCCGGTTAATTGGGCGCTCCGAATTGTCCCTTGGTGTGCTTGTGAGTGTGGATGGTTGTTTGTCTCTGTGTGCCCTGCGATTGTCTGGCAACCAGTTCAGGGTGTCCACGCCTACTGCCCAGAACCAGTTGAGATAGGTGTCAACACCCCCCGCGACCCTTGTGAGGAATAAGCGGTCGAGAAAATGGATGGATGGAAGTAGGTTACATTGACAATGTTAAAACCTTATACAGCAAACTTGAAAAAAAAATAGCGTATGGAAGTTTAAAATGATAAAAATAATAAGGGAAAAAAACGCGACATTCAAAATTCTATTTCAGTGTAGACAAGTTAAACATCTATTTCGTTAAATGTCATTTGACAAACTTTTTTTTCTTCAAAATTCATCATTGTACAATTGATTACTAAATACAACACCATATATTGTAACAGCCACCTACATGTCCGTGAGAGCTGAATGGTTAAAGCAATGGATTGGCCCGCAGGAAATCATGGTTCGAACCCTCCTTGGGAAACATTTTAGCACAACTTTGATTTCACATAGTAGTCATTGTATAATTCTTTATAGTTGCGCTTTGTAATAATTTGACACAAAATATCTTCACAATAGTGTTTTTGTTTGACCATTTATGACTGAAAAAGTTATAAATGAGCAATTCACATTCAAACCCAAAAACATTGACTACTTTGCATTTCACTCCCAAACACGTGTACGTTTTTAGGGCCCGAGCAGCGACCGCTGCGAGGTCACTATTGTTTTTGTAAAAATTCTTCTTCTTCTTCTTCTTCTTCTTCTTCTTCTTCTTCTTCTTCTTCTTCTTCTTTATTCTCCGCAAACGATCGCGATTTTGGGTACCTAAACATTCACGAAAACTCACCGAACTTTGCACACTCCTCAGGCCCGGCGAAAAATTTGATATTATTAAGTCGTCATAACAATGCGACTCGATAGCGCCCCCTAGCGTAGAAAAATAAAAACCAAGCCCGGCACGTTTGAGCTAGAGCAACATACATATTTTTGTTATTTAGTTTTATGTATTTTTGATAACCTCTATGGACATTAAAAGCAATATCGTGAATGAAGGCTATGCTTAATAACTCCCAGGTACATGCTCCAAAAAATCCCATATTTGAAATGTATATTTAGAGTCAAGGCCTGAAGGTATCTCTATGACAAAATTCAGTTATAAATACAGCGCCACCTAGTCCTTGAGGCATAAAAAAAAATGCCTCACTTACGGTATTTTTGCAAAAATTGTAAACTCATTGTAAGTGTGATAACTAAGTCATTTATGAATATTCTTTTCCTTTCCACCACTCAATATGTTCACTGGTATCAGACCGATCCAAACATACGTATTTTTTATTTAGTTTTATTTTTTTTTTTTTATCGCCTCTATGACATTGTGCAATGAGTACGAGCGATGATGTGTGTATATATACTTTTACGAAAAATACCAATCAGAGCAACTCATTGCCTAAAAATAAAAAAAAGACGCTGATTTTTGCAGATCTTAACAATCACCAAAACCCATTGAGCTTGACACACTCATCACACCTGGCAAAAAAAAAAAAAAAAGTCCACATGTTTATCATGCCATTTTCAAAGAAATTCTGCTTCCAATGTGCCAGTACCCCAATGTGCAAGTTCCCCAACGTGCAAGTACCCCAACGTGGCCCGGGCTGCGAGGGCCCTTTATAGCTGCTCGCAGCTCTAGTTATTCTTCTTCTTCTTCTTCTTCTTCTTCTTCTTCTTTATTCTCCGCAAACGATCGCGATTTTGGGTACCTAAACATTCATGAAAACTCACCGAACATTGCACACTCCTCAGGCCCGGCGAAAAATTTGATATTATTAAGTCGTCATAACAATGCGACTCGATAGCGCCCCCTAGCGTAGAAAAATAAAAACCAAGCCCGGCACGTTTGAGCTAGAGCAACAAAAATTGGCAGGCACGTGTAGCACCCCGAGACGCACAAAAAAGTCTATTGGGACCATGTAGCTAAAATGTACAGGAAGTGAGCTATGAATTTTTTAATGTCCAATTTTGGCCTATTTTGGCACATTCACTGTGGTCATGCTTTTTCCCCCTTTGCAAACATTTTTCATCCAATTGACTTCAAACTTGGAATTTATCATCTCAAGACCTGAGAGAACAACTGGGCAAAACATCTTGCCTTTTTGAAATACTATATGACGGGGGCGGGGCATCAAATATTGCCTTTAAAATTTCATTTGTCCAGAAAGAGCAAATGCTTAATAACTCCCATGTTCAAGCTCCAAAAAATCTCAAACTTCTCAGGCAACGTAATAGTCACGGCCTGAAAACATCTATATGATAAAATTCAGTTATACATATAGCGCCACCTAGTGGTTACAATAAATGTCATACTTTACGTTTTTAGCTACTGTGCTGAGCTTGTTGAAGGGATCCATTTGAAAATTGGTCAGAAAAGCCTTAAGATGTTGATCATGCCCCACACCGAATATTGTAACTTTTCGCCAAAGGGCGTGGCCGCTACGGTGACGCAAAGTCTGAAGATTTTTCGTGAAAAAAAAAGCTGCATTAACTTGACCGAGATGATCCTATCTTCTCAAAATTTCACACATTTGATGAGAGTCCAGCCCTAAAGACATCTACTGACTTATATTTCATCTAACTGATAGCGCCACCTAGTGGCAATTTTTTTTCTTACGAATTTTCTTCTACGTTTTTCTCCAAACACGTTAACTGGACCTACCTCATATTTGCTCAGATGAGGGTTTCGGCCTTCATGATGTCACAACACGAAGTTTGTGAGTTTTCGCGAATTGCTGTGGGTGTGGCTAAGCGCTGTTCGCCAAGAAAACAACGCCAGTTTTGAGGGTCTAAACATGCACAGAAACTCATGAAACTTGGCACACACATCTGGCCTGGTAAAATGAGCAATATTTTATTGTTGATTGTGCTATTTTTACAAAAATGACTCAATAGCGCCCCCTAGAAGTTTTTAACGAAGCAGCCCCGGTTGTACCTTTAAGCAAGAACGACGAATATTTTTAGGTGTATGAGGGAGCCCAAGACCTACAAAAAAGTCTCTTGGACCCATATGCTAAAATGAACAGGAAGTGAGCTACGAATTTTTGAATGTCCCATTTTTGACGATTTTTGCACATTCACAGGGGGCAGACTTTTGCCCACTTCTCCTACACGTTTCATCTGACTGAGTTAAGACTTGACCTGGACCATGTCAAGACCTGAGCCAACGACAGGGGGAAAAATCTTGACCTTTCGAAATACTATATGATGAAGGCGGGGCATCAAAATTTGTGTTTCGCACTGAAAAAGGATATGCTTAATAACTCGCCGGTACATGCTCCAAAAAATCCCAAACTTGACATGTATGTTTATCGTCAAGGCCTGAAGCTATCTCTATGACAACATTCAGTTATATATGCAGCGCCACCTAGCCCTTGAGGCATAAAAAAAAAAAAACACATACGGTATTTTGTACAAAAAATGTAAACTCATTCTAAGTGTGATAACTAAGTCATTTATGAATATTCTTTTAGTTTCCACCACTCAAATTGTTCACTGGCTTCACACCGATCCAAACGTATGTACGTTTCCATTTTGTTTTATTCATTTTTGATTGTCCCTTTGGACAATAAAAGTAACATTGTGCAATGAGTACAACGAGCAATGATGTATATATACACTTTTACAAAAAATACCAATCAGGGCAACTCATTGCCTAAAAATAAAAAAGGACGCTGATTTTTGCAGGTCTTAACAATCCCCAAAACCTGTTGAGCTTGACACACACTGGCAAAAAAAATATTCTACATGTAAACGTTTATTATGCCATTTTCAAAGAAATTTTGCTTCCAATATGCCAGTACCCCAACGTGCCAGTACCCTAACGTGCAAGTACCCCAACGTGCAAGGACTCCAACGTGGCCCGGGCTGCGAGGGCCCTTTATAGCTGCTCGCAGCTCTAGTTTTTTTGTTGTTGTTGTTGTTTTTTTTAATTACACAAGAGCAGAGAGAAAGCTTTGACAAGCAGCTTGGCAGAAAGTGGTGGCTTCAAACAATGGTAGTTATTAGGTTCCATATCAAAAACAGCCAGCAGGTGGCAGTAGAGTATGAGCAATCAGCCAAGGCCATGTTGCAGACAATTCTTTTTACCAGTGTCCATTCAGTGTTCAGCATCAGAAGTCACTTTTAAATATGATTACACCATAAGCCATGACTTTTAGCTCAACAAGTCATCGATATTATTGATACCTCGACAGTATCGATACCGGATCGATACTGGCACTAAAATATCCATCTATTAGTTTAGTTTCAGTTTGGCTCAACTTTGTAGTCGATTTCATGAACACATACAGTATTGTACTCAAAAAATATTCTTTTGTTTGTTTTGTTTTATATTTGTTGTTGTTCACTACAATTACATAAAATGTCACAATCATTTAACTATAAGTTACTACTTAATAATTACTAGTAATACTACTACTGTTTCTACGACTACTACTACTACTACTACTACTACTACTACTACTACTACTACTATTACTAATAATTAATAAGTAATTACTTTGTAATTTTCACAGTTTCTTTGTTTCCTTCATTAGCATTCAGCTATTAGCAATCAGCTCAGGGATTCAGCTATTAGCCTTCAGCTTTCAGCATTCCCACGCAATTTCTCCAGAAATTGCTTAGTCTAGTTGTGAAAATGCTGAAAGCATTCCCACATATGTTATTGAGATTATTTCATCTTACTTATTATTTTTATCATAGCATTTTATTTTCCTCACTTTTTTGAAGTCAAACTACTCCCACATAATACTTTGTCTTTACACCATTCAAACTTCAACTTGCTGAGAAAATCCACGCCTTTCGGGGTATATATCGTCTGACTCCATATTACTTACAGTACTTGCATAATTTAATGTTAAAGATCAACTTTTCTCCATTCATTTTCAATGGGACTGACACTGAATTTTTTCTCAGTCCCACCTTCCACGCCCACTTCCATACATACAACAGACCATCTTGACCGGCTTTCTGATACTGCTCAGTGGCGCAGTTGGGAGAGTGGATGTACAGTAAGCAGGAGGTCACAGGTTCAAAGCCCACCGCCGACTGTACATTGCACATGTGTCCGTGGCAATTATCTAAACGTATATTAAGTATACCAACTGACTATCATACCAGGAAATGCGTCATACTGACATAATTAAACACGTGTCCCAAATCAGCGCTGATGGCTTTCAGCATCAGGTGACACTTTAAATTACAAATACGCCAATTCGCTCTGATGCTCACAGGTCAGGTTAGCTCACGTGGATAAGTGCTTGAACCAGGTGCATTGCAAAGACAGCCGGACGAATGGTGCGCCGGTTCAAACCCACAATGGAGCAACCTAGCACAGCCGATAGGTCAGACATGTTTATAGTGTCAGCCTCGCCGTCCTGCTCGTTCGACGAGGTACTTTTCGACTTCTGGGAACCGCGTTTTCTGGCGAATATCTCACAGTCCTTGACTGAGTTTATTTTAGACATATTTCACTATCGGGAAAAGGCATATATATTGGGTTACAAAGTTGTTTTGTGGAGGGTTGTACGGAGACACAAACCTAAGCAGCCATCTTGGATCGCGCGATCCCTGGGGACGGCTTTCTAATAAGTCATCGGCTTCTACCCATCAGCCCTTCTTTCGGATGTCATGTTGCAAATGATGTGATGTGATCGATGTAACCTGTAATGTGTCTGAAAGGAAAACATGAATACAAAAAAAAGTTGAAGTCAGACTTGTCTATGTAATCTTTTTTTTTTTAAATCTTTTATGAACAACCCATCAAATTTAGCAAATCAAGTCTTCTTTCCCGTGCCTTCATTTAGGTCATCTACGGGAATTTGTGTCACTGTGTCTCACAACCTACATGATAGCGCCAAAGCCACTGCAAGGGCTTGCATTTTGTTTTCCAACTCGTCCAAATTCTGACCCTAATTCTCCATCTTTTTGAGGGGTTTCCTTCTTCAAATGGTAGCAGCACGCTGTAATTGCTAACCATCATCTGCTACCCATCTTAGCTTTAATAAAAACTCCACTTTTAGTTCAACTTAAGACAACTTTTTGACAACTGCCCTGTTTATATACACTTTGATTGATAACAACTGAACTCACATAAGTCCCTCCACCCCAGTATGAATTAAAGGGGTAACGCTGTTTGGCACATAAAGGTTATTTAAATAAATAACAGAGCAAGTTAAGTTGAGCCTTCCGGCAGCCAAAGAGGTTCTCACCATCCACACCGCTGATGTTCTTATCCTACAAGCTTATACTGGTTCATTCGTGTCATCATGTTGGGTTGGCTCCGTGATAAGTCTCTTGGTCAGAAAAACAAAAACAAACATATGTAAGGGAAATCTGTCCAATTAATTATTAAATCAATAATTGTTAATTATTAAATTAATAATCAATTGGCGGTTTCCGGTAATGGCGGCTTGCTGAGAGGACGTGCTCGCTTTCGCTCCGCTACCTTCCTTCAGAATCCTTAAACATACTCGGTGAATTTGACTCTACACTACGTGTTAGTGTCAGTTGAGATGCCACTCTCTCAAAAGAAACCCAGCAAAAGTTCCAGTAAGACCACGCAGTCCAAGTTGTCTGACTTCTCTTCGAAAGTTAGCTCCGGGGCTAGCGGTGAAGCTAACACGGACAAGTGCGAGAGAATGGAGGAGGAGGAGAACATCGAGCAACCCCAAGAGGGAAATACGGCTGGTAACGCAGGTGCAATACTGGCTGCAATTGCTAGTTTGAAATCTGATTTCTCCTCCAAGCTGGATGGCATCTTGGCAGCGATCGAGACAATGAAGAAAGATATACGTGATTGCGCAGACAGGATCGGCGAAACGGAGACCCGGATATCGACGGCAGAGGATGACATTGCCACACTACAAGCACAGGTGCACACGCTGGAGAATAAAAATAAAAGTCTTGAGGAAAAAATGCTCGATTTGGAGGCGAGGTCACGCCGCTCTAATCTGAGACTGGTTAACCTGCCCGAGAGCTCGGAAGGGGAGGATGCGTGCGTGTTTCTGGAGAATTGGCTCGTAGTTGTTGTCTCACGGCGTCGAACTGCTTTTTGTGGACGCCGGCTGCGAGGTCATCGTTAAGGCCTTGGCATCTAGACTAGAGACAGTAATCTCGACAATTATTCATAGCGATCAAACAGGTTTTATTAAAGGTCGTCATTCTACTAATAATATTAGGAGGCTCTTTAACTTAATTAGTATGTCACAGCGGTATGATAAAAAGGCAGTTGTTATTTCGCTTGATGCAGAAAAAGCCTTCGATAAAGTTAACTGGTCCTTCCTATTTGCCGTGTAAAATAAATTTGGCTTCGGGGAGTCATTCATTCAATGGGTCTCAATATTATATAATTCTCCTAAAGCTACAGTTACTACTAATGGGATTACATCACAGAGTTTTACTCTACAAAGAGGTACAAGACAAGGGTGCCCAATGTCTCCTTTATTATTTGCTATATTTATTGAGCCGCTTGCATTAGCTATACGTCAGGATAGACGGATCCAAGGAATCCACTCCGGGACAATAGAACATAAAATTAATCTATATGCCGATGATATATTACTCTATTTAGAAGAACCTGCTGTCTCGTTAGTGGAAGCATTTAACTTAATAACTAAATTCTCTCACTTATCAGATTACTCTATTAACTGGACAAAATCAACATTATTACCTATTACAGAAAATTCATGGAACCCTACAAGTCTGGATCCACACTACTCCTTTCCCACAGGTAATTTAAAATACTTAGGAGTTAAAATTTCACCTAAGTTAACTGAATTAACTTCTTTAAATTTTTTACCATTATTGGATAGTATCCGTAGTGACCTGGAGCGCTGGAATAATCTTCCTATCTCTTTAATAGGACGGATAGCTACTATAAAAATGAAAGTTTTACCAAAGATAAATTATTTATTTTCAATGATTCCATTTAAACCTAACTGGTTCCAATCGCTGGACTCTGCTATCATAAAATTCTATTGGAATAAAAAAAAAAGGCTAAAATTAGTCTATGTACTCTTCAGGAAAGTAAATCTAAAGGAGGTTTAGAGGCACCAAACTTTATGTACTACTATATAGCTAATCAACTACAATATCTTGTGCTATGGACACAACCCAACAGAGATAATAACTGGAATTGGAGCAGAAGGATTGTAATAATCTTAGACTCTCAGATTTACTCTTTATTACAAAATCGACAAAACAACATAATTGTTTTAAAAACCCAATGATAGCCGCCACCCTGACTGCCTGGTGGAAGGCATTAGAAATGACTAACTCCCAATTGGCGCCCTGTGGACTCTCTCCCATTTGGCATAACCCCGACTTTCAATGTAATAATCAGTTGTTCGATTTAAGCTTATCGGAACAGAAAGGAATTACACACCTTTATCATCTTTTCTCAGATAATACGTTTATATCGTATACAAGTTTGGTCCAAAAATATGAAATAAAAAACGGAAATTTCTTACATTATCTGCAAGTTAAAAATATGGTTAAGAAACAAATCCCAACACTTCAGGATACGCTCCAACTGCCTGTCTTAGCTAAAGATATTATAAAGCTTTCTCCAACAACAACAAAAAAAATATCAAAAATATATGTTATTTTTATACACAAATAAAACGTATTTACCGACTTTAAAATGGGAAAAAGACTTGTCTATAGTTCCGGAACCAGACTTTTGGACCCAAATCTGTGAAAATGTATTTAAAATGACAAAACATACAAATTTGCAACTTATCCAATATAAGATACTTCATAGAACATATATTCCACAATATATGATGAAAAAAATGGGACTCTCTGACTCCGACATTTGTCTCCAGTGCTCACAAAATACTGCCGATACTTATCTTCATGCTTTATGGTCATGTACTCCAGTGCTGTATTTCTGGACTAAAATCTTGGAAAAGCTCGCTGATATATTAAACTGTAGGCTTCCTTTATCTCCAAGATTGTGTTTACTAGTTGACTTAACAATAATTGAGCTACCATGTAAACAATCTCAATCTATACTTATAGCCCTTACTATTGCTAAAAAAATAATTCTTGTTAATTGGAAAAATAAACAATCTCTAAATATCGACCACTGGTTAAACCTACTAATAAATTATATCTCAATGGAAAAAATCTCTGCCTTAAATAAAAATCAAGTATCAAGTTTTAAACAAATATGGTCTATGTACATAGAATATTTTAATCTTAATTTGGCAACTTAATCCTGCCTAGATTCTGCCTGTTAACGAGAGCCACCACATCGTTGCAACTTCTGTTTTCGCTGCTTCTGTATTTGGTATTTTGTAACTGATTGTTTTTATTTTTATATAGTCAGGAACCTAGTTGCTCCGAGTGGGCTCGAGTACACCACACTATACAACACTATACTTACTAACTCCTTAAGATTTATTTCTAGTGGGCACTAAGCATCAACACTTGGTGTTACTGCATGCTAGTTAGTCAATTTTCTTGACGCTGTCCCCCGTGGTCGGGCGGGGGTGGCTCTGCCCCCCCCCCCGTTGTCTGCTCGGTGGCGGTTGCGTCTTGGCCGCTCCCTGGGCCCGCTGTGGGGTGCCGTGTTGGGGTGCTCTCCCTGATGCCCGGGGTGGTGCCGTCCCTGCGCGGTCCGCTGCTCCGTGCCTGGCGGCGCGGTTCGGGGCGGGTGGGCCTCTGGTGTGCCCCGTGGTTCCCTCTCCCCTCCCCCTTCCTCCCCCCTGTCTCCTCTCCCTCCTCGCCTCCCCCTGCCCGTCCTCCTCTGCCTCCTGGTCCCTTTTCCCTTGTCGCCCTCCCTCCTACCCCCCCCCCTCCTGCCCTGCAGCCGCCCTTTCGCCTTCTTGTCGTCTCCTTGTCGTCTCCTCCCCGCTTCCGCCCTCCCCCCTTCCCTGTCTGTCTTTTCACTTTGATGGATTGGATGTACTGGTTTCTATGGATCTCACTCTGCCTCATCGATCCTTCCCTCCTTCCTCTCTTTAGTTTTTCCCCCGGACTCTTGAGATCTCGCTAATTTGTTGGAATTCAGAGGCTTCTGGGGTCAGCGTAAGACTCTGATTCTGTAACCATGGGGAAGGCAGGAAGTGTCTGGCCGGTGCTGGATTTCACTTTGATTTATCTTTCTTGATCTTTTTTGACCTTTTCTCTGATCTCCTGACCATTTGAACTTCACGACTCTGGCGAGACTTTGAAGTACCTGGTTAAGGTGAAGGGTAATGGGATTTTTCTAAGGTTTTAGGTTAATTAATGAGTATAAATTTATACGTATTTGTACACACATGCACACACGCACACAAACGCACGCACGCAAACACATGCACACAAACGCACGCACGCACACAAACGCACGCACGCACACGCACGCACACACCAACACACACACACACACACACACACACAAAAAAGAGCAATGATGATAAGACGTTGAATCGGTAAGACTACCGAATGAACAATTCTGAGCTCTTAAAAAAAAAAAAAAAAAAAAAAAAAAAAAAGGGAATTCTTCCTGTTTCATTGAGAGGAGTGTTGATAACTCTATTGCCCAAACCTGGTAAACCATGCACTGAATGCGGAAATCTCAGACCAATAAGCCTCCTTAATGTGGACTTAAAAATACTTTGTAAAGTTCTGGGTCGGAGACTGGAGAGAATATTACCTGACATTATAGCAGATGATCAGAATGGCTTTATTGTACGCAGACAGGGATTTCACAATGTGAGACGAGTACTGAATGTTTTACATAATTGGGAAGGGAAAACAGACACTGCTCTACTATCATTGGATGCTGAGAAAGCCTTTGATAGAGTTGAATGGCACTATTTATTTGAAATTTTAAAAAGATTTGGTTGTGGGGATGTTTTCTGTCGGTGGGTAGAACTTATTACAATGAACCATATGCTGAAATAGTGACAAATGGAGTCATTTCTGAACCATTTCAAATTAAACGGGGATGTAGGCAAGGTTGTCCTTTTTCTCCCTTATTATTCATTTTAGCGATCGAACCGTTTGACATCGCAGTGCGGTTTCATAAATCTATAATTGGTTTATGTATAGGCCAATAGGAACATAAAATCTCCTTATTTGCTGATGATGTTATCCTTTTTCTAAGGGAACTGGAGAAATGTATCCCAGCCTTGTTAGATCGAATTAACATGTTTGGAAGGATATCAGGGTATAAAGTAAATAAAGAAAAATCTTCTCTAATGTTACTTAACACAGAAGAAAGGATGATGGCTGAAAATTCTTTCCCAATTAAAAAGGTAGAGTGGTTTTCATGTTTGGGCATTAAGATCGTTCCATGTATAAAAGAGATAGCTATGGTTAATTATACCCCCATGATTGATTCTATTACTTCCTCACTCGACGGATGGAATTCTTTGCCCTTATCACTTATAGCAAGAATTAATGTTCTTAAAACAAACATAATGCCTAAACTTCTAGATTTGTTTCAAAACATCCCATTGCCACCTCCTACTAATCTATTTCCACACTTAAAGAGCATTTTTGTTCGCTTTTTGTGGAATAATAGAAGACCAAGGTTACGTCTGTCACTCTTGTACTTACCGTATGATAGAGGCGGCCTCAAATGCCCTAACCCTATATGGTATTACTGGGCAGCACAATTACGGACTGTGATGTTTTATTTTACAGATAAATGTTTCCCACTCTGGATGTATATTGAATCCTGCTCTGTCCCCCTCCCTCTTCCTCAGCACTTGTACTCATCAAAAGTTATAATGCTAAAAAAATAAGACAAAGAATCCTATCGTTAAACATATGATTACAATTTGGTATCAGGTACAAAAATACATGGGTGAATTGTCCTCCTTATCACGCTTTAGTCCGATATGGGGCAATTCTTTCTTCCCTCCAGGCAGAGCCGATCCTGGGTTTAGGATTTGGGCTGAAAAAGGTTTGAAGACTGTAGGGGATCTCAGGGGTCCGGAAGGTGGAACTCTGATGTCATTTGATGAGTTGATTGCCAAGTATGATGTTCCTCGCAAGCATCTATTTAAATATCTTCAGGTGAGAAACTTTATCAGATCGGCTCAAAAAATGCATGTTGATTCCCAAGTTGTCTAATTTAGAAATAGAAATGAAAAAGGATTGCTATGGAAAGGGAATCATCTCCAAGTTGTACAGAATGTTGGAAGCAGGATCTTCCGAGTCCTCTGTACAGAAACTTAATGCCTGGAGGGAAGATTTACAGGGGAGCTTTTCTCCAGAGGATTGGGGAAAGGCATGTGCTAAAGCACAAATGAAGACTGCCAATACCCGACTTAAATTACTTCAGTATAATTGGTTAATGAGGACATATGTGACACCAGAAAAGCTTAATAAGTATAATGGTGCCATCCCTGATTGGTGTTTCAGGTGTGGGGTGGAAAAGGGGACATTCTTTCACTGTGTATGGGAATGTAATAAAGTTTAACACTTTTGGCAAGAGGTCAAACAAGCCTTAGAAAGCATATTGGATGTGAAACTAGTTCTTGAACCTAAGGTGTTTGTTTTAGGATTATATCCTGATGATCATCAGATGTCTGGGAAAATAATAACTGCTCTGGATTTATGTTTTTTGCTTGCAAAAAGAGTCATAGCACTCTCATGGAGGAGGACAAGTAAACCAAAGTTCATCGACTGGATTAAGGAACTGTCCACAACTTTACCCATGGAGAAAATAACCTACATTATTAAAGGGAAACTGTCATTGTTTCAAAGTATTTGGGGCCCATTTATGCACTATCTGGAGAGTGTGGATATCAGTCATGCCAATGAGCCTAATGAGGTGTGATTTTTTTTGGTGGTCCTCTGCAGTCCATTAAATAAATACTTTTTCTGTTGAAATTTAATGTATGTAATATGCATGAAACTGTTTGGTTGTGTACTGTACTGTGAATTTGAGTTTGTTCTTCTCGATTTTACATAATCGTTAAGAAACTTGGGCTGAAGATGACAAGTTAGACCTTTATGTATGTGTGTGTGTGTGTGTGTGTGTGTGTGTGTGTGTACATATTATTTTTATTTTATTTTTTTGGGTGGGGTTTGTTTGTTTTCATGTAATTTTGTACTCAGTATTTGTCATTTCTTGTGCCCCTTTTTATGTATGTAATGTTAATTTTGTAAGATACAATCAAGGGCAATCTTGATGTTGGACAATACTCTGAGCTAGCCTGTACAATTTCTATGTCATGAGAATATATATATATATATATATATATTTTTTTTTTTTGTAAGTTGTTGAAAGCTGTTGTTTCTTTTTTTATTTGAAAAATGTCAATAAATATATTTCTGGTAAAAAAAATAAATCAATTGGCTAATTGAAGGAGACTCAAACTTAATATTTAAATTAACTTTGAGCTTGCCTGCGGAGCCCCACATCTCTTTTAGATAATTTTATCAGGATAACAGATGAGAAACTCATTGAATCAGTCATTAAAATGAAGGATGTACCTTTTCTACAATTTTGTGAGTTCTTTGTTCAGCTTAGAGGTCACTATAAATTGATGAAACACACACACAGTAAAACCAGGTTTTGAGTTTTGTGCATATTTATTCTCTAACCTATGTGTGAAAATCTACTTCGAAATTAAAGAAGCAAAACTAACGACTTTGATAAGAAATAAAACAAGAACTAAAATAATAAAATAATCAAAGAAAAAGAACCCAAGAAAAGAGAAACGGTCTTAAGCAAGGTGATTGATTTCTTAAATCTGACCAACATGGGACCCACACTCAACCTAGTTTGCACCAAATTGTACAATCTGGCTAATGCCTGCAAAGTTGCACTTACAGATGGTCGGGGTTGGTCCGAGAAGCAGAACACTGGGTGGAGACTCGCCAAGCCCGTTTGAAGATGGAATGAAGAAGGTTCAGTTCAGGAGAGTGAGAGACAGGTCGTCCGGCTGGCCAACTGAGCTTCACGGGGTCATCCTGCTGGCTGGGAAGAGGCCCTTTTGGTTGAGGCCTCGGGATGCCGGAAAGGCACCATCCATTTGTTCCTGTGCAGGGACAAAAGCAGCGTGTTTCGCTGCACCTGTCACAAAGCGATGGCTTCCCTGAGTTCGGCACGTGTCCACGCGAGCCGTGTGCTGGTGGTCAGTGGTCACGCTAGCTGTGGCTACTAGCCCTTTGTCTGGCAGCCGCGACCGATGGAGTGGGGGAGCCAGCAGCCGTGGAGAGCAGGGACAAAAGAGCCAGGGGCCCAAAAGAGCAGAGCAGCAAAAGAGAGAGAAGAATCAACCAGGGAGCGTCCTTTTATAGGGGGGCTGCGGCCTAGCTCCACAGGGGGTCTGGTAAGGGCAAAGTGGAAAGTTACCAGCTTTGATAGGGTTTTGGTAAAGACTAATCAGATAGAATCTCGACAAATATGGGATCCAGATTCAAAGGTCAAAATTCAATCAATGCAACACGTACAGTTGAATACCTCAAATTAAATGTTGCCTGGCTTACACTCTTAAAACGTGCATACGCATGAAAGTTTAGTGGAGAATCTGCCACTGCAATGGAACATTTTCTTGACATTTCATGGAGTCAACATTTTAAAATTGGCAAACATAACATTTCATAATTCATTGTTCCGTTGCAAAATCAGTTTCTGAGAAGGCTTTTACTTTTCTGTCTTGTGTATGTGTGCGCGTGTCAGTCAGAACGTGTGTGGCTGTTTGTGGGGGATGTTCTTGTCCTCCCCATCACCCACGGTGGCATGTCCAGGACACAGGAGTGGAGTTCCTTTGGAACTGAAGTTGCAAAAAGTTACAACCGGCCGATATTCATTACACATATTTGGACCATTTTTGGGGGCCAAATCTTTGGTACATCCAGAGAAACTGGTAATGCCCTGATGGGCCAGCCACTGTAAAGTACATACATGGTGGTGTGACACAGTGCCGTATTGGCCCAGGGACATAGGACCAACACAATGTTGGCTCGTGTAACTGTACTGTATTTGTAGTCACATAAAACAGTTTCACAATGTGGCACATTTCATCATCAGTAAAATCACATTGGTCACAAAGTTATTTAATTATAATTAATTTATGTCTCACATTGCAGCAGAGTATGGCTGCCGTGCTGGAAAAGGAGAAGATTACGGGATTTAAAGATGACATGATGCAGGTCTCAACCATCAGCTCATCATCATCCAGTATTCTCAAAGGTCTCTTCTTGGTTCTTGACTTACTCTACAGAGACAACTGCAGGTTTGTGTCATCCCCAAAACACGCAACCAAACCTACGACAATCAATTTTCTGTGCTGCTGATTCTTGAATTGATGTTAATGTTTGTTGACATTTTATGGCATCAGTTCTCAGATTATTATCGGCATTAGACTGAATGCCAACGATGCATGTAAATGGTACAAATCTGTTCATGTATCGTGAGTGTGTTTCTTTGTCTGGGTCTGGCTATATGTAGGTATTCTGAAGACTACAGAGTTGTACTTCAAAAGACATATTCTTGGATGAGTAAAGCCATGCCAAACATGAGTGATGTGCAGCGCTTCATTGCCCAACAGGGCCACAGACAACACCAAAGAGTCAGAGTGAAGACTGGATCTCTGTCATTGAGTTTCTGGTGCCTCAATCCTGCTGTGGTGAGATTGCATATGTACTTGATTTGATGTTTTATTCATTAGAACTGCACATAAACAAAGTATACACAGTCTAGGTGTATACAAAATCCATTGTTCTTTCAAGCATGCGCACTGGATAATATCTGCAGTAATATCTGCACACTCCTGTTCAATTGAGCCCAAGACAAATCATTTCAAGTTTTTTTTTCTCCCTGTAATTTGCCATTTTAATTGTACAAATCTAATGATGAGGAAAAAATATTTTAGCAAGGGGAAGCAGGGCTCTAGACTGCCCCTAAATCAGGGGCTGAAGTCCTACAGGTTTTGGAGGCTTCCTTCTTCCAACACAAGCTGAGTCTAATCAACAGGGTCGTTATCTGGCTTATGCAGAGTTTTATTCAATTCAATTCATTTAATTCCTTAACTCTTTACCACCCGCAGGTGAGAAGTCTCGTCAACTGTTTTTTTTTGTCTGTTTTTTGGTTGTTGTTTTTTATAAATGGGTGGATGAGACTCTTGGGCAACTTCCCTCTGAGTATTGAGCCCGTGAAGCACTATAGTTACTAACTGTGCCCTCTTGATGGCAGTGGTGGTCTCTTTCCATGAGAAGGGTGTGATTTCCTAGCAAAGAAGAAGAGCGGAGGGTTGTGGAGTGGTGGGGACGGGTGGGCGAGAATGGACGAGTGCTAAAAATCTCTGACGATTCAACGTCATCTGACGAGGGATCCGGTGACGAATTTGGCGAACTCGAGCCGCATTCATCAGTTGAAAGGATCCCTTCAAGTGTGGCAAAAGTAGCAGCAGTAGAGATTTATCCTCGGAAGCTTCTGGAAGCTATGGAGGTAAGCTAACGTTTATAGCATTTTTCTCGGTGCTTCTGTAAATCGAGTGATCACAATTGTACTAGTTCAGTAAATTGAATGCCACAGGAATTAAATTACTTGTATGGATGACAATATTCACAGTCATGCTTCTGTAAATGTGCAATGTATGTACAATGTACTAACGCAAGTTACACAACTGTAGCGATAATTGGGTCGTCTTTTGGACGAATTAATAATCTGGACGTTACAGAGGTAAATTATATTTACCTCGATAACCTCTAGGGTCACCACGTTGGTTTTGCTTTGGGTTAACAGGAGCAAACAACGACCAAAATCCTTCTTTCATCAGTCATTTATAATCTAAAGTCGCCACACTCGATATTCAGTGGTTCGTTGTACTAACAAAAGAAAAATAATCCACTCGGAAACACAGATGACTTAGGCGGAATAGAGTTAATAAAACATACATTTATTCACGATTGCTACACTACAGAATCAAAACACTGCCTATCTAACTATTCTACCGTCAGAAGAGAAATAAAATAAAGCGAATGAAAATAAGGAAGGAATGCGAATGAATAAGGAAACAGGGAAAAGAGAAATTTGACCTGCCAGATTGGTGATATGTTTCAAACGTAAGTGGCACACAGTGGATACGCCGAGCTAGAAATCAAACGCACACTTGCGAGAATCGTTTGCGTCGAACGAGCAAAAGGGTCTTGTGAAAAAGGGGGAAAAATAGTCAATGTTCGTTGAAAAAAAAGGCAAGAAAATCAAAAAGGGTTTATTCCACAGGTGAGCAAGGGAAGCCGCTCGGGGGCTGACGTAGTCCCTTGATTGGTTGGCGACTCGGTGAGGTTGATTCTCGGGCGAGGTTGATTCTGCCGGGCAGCTGTCCGACTACAGGTGTTGGAGCTCGGTCCGCTACGCGCCTGCGTACGGGGAAGGCCAGCCGTTGGAGGTGAGCTGGCACCGCGGCGGGGCGCCACCGAATAGCAGGTGGTGCGGGCGGCTTAGGTGCAACAACCTTGAGTCCGGCGGTACGTAGCAAGTGTACCCCGGGGCTGCTGAGCTCGCCGCTGGCGGGCGATCACCGATGGAAAGAGAAAAAAAGAAAAAAAGGAGTAAAAGAGTCTTTGGGGTCAGCGTTGTAGTTTGCACCTGCTTTGGCGTGGCGTGGAGCGAGTATTCTGCTCTCGTGGCAACGGTTGCTGCCAGGGACAAAAGGGGCCACGTGTTAACAAGTTTCTTGGAACAAAGAGTTGAAGCTGGCTGGGAAACTTGCAGGTAGTTAGCCTGAGGATGATGATGTTGGAAGAGGAAGAGGAAGAGGCAGAGCGAGGGGTCCCCTCGTCTTTTTAAAGTCTATGGGCGGGGCTTCAGTAGGTGGTGGCACACCCTTCTGTTCGCTCGCGCAGACTTTAAAAAAAAAATATTAAAGGGATTAATAATTTGGCATTAAATTTGGTCAGTCTGGCAAATCAGTTTTCCCACACAACCCGTTTAACACACATCGTAATTAATGCATCATAAACTAACTTGTGAGGTAACCTCTACTTGTCTAATCTGACTGAACTGAAAGATATTGATTATCTTTCATTCTTTATGGAGTACAAATGAAATAGGATGTTCATACACACAAAGACATAACATGAATCATTCGTAGTTCAGTTATCTGTCAAGAATTATCATGGTATAAATGTGTAAAATGCGGTTACTTATGTGAATTATCACTAAGGATAGTTCCAAGTTTCATCACTTGACGGTGGTGTTGCGCCATCTAGGGCCCCCCTTGGAAGGGCGAGACGCCAGAATATCCTTTGTGATTGATAAGAAACTTCATAAAGATTCCTTTGATCAGTCGTTTGTATATTCCAATCATTGGAGCCATTTGTTCGGGCTCCGAGAAGACGGGCTTGAATACACTCCTTCGGCAGACGCATAAATTCCTTTGTCACCTGGTCAGCGGCTTCAAAAGAGCTTTGTTGGTGGTTGGGTGACCACCTGCAGAGCTAACCAAGCTTAGATCCTGTCTGGGCAGTGGAATATTTAGCAGCGGTAACTTTGCGTTTTTCGTGTACCGGACTCGAACATCGTAACGTTGTAACGCCATAAGCCAGCCGGCAATGCGCGCGTTCGTTACGACGCCGTCTCGAATGCGTTGGTTGTTAAGAAAAGTAACCGGATGATGGTTAGTATCAATCGTTACTTTTTGGCATCCAATGTAGTTTGAGAAATGTTTGATTGCCCATACTGTGGAAAGCAGGGCTTTTTCGCAGTCGGAGTATTTCAACTTGGGGCCGTTCACTGTTTTACTGTTTTACAACGCGTTTATCCTGGTCGTACATTTGGTATAGACCCGCACTCAAACAATGGTCGGAGAATCCTGCTTCCAAGAAAAATTCCTTGTTGCTATCGGGGTACGCGAGACAGGGGGCGGAGCCCAGCTTTTGTTTTAGCATATTCATCGCGTTGTTTTGTTCGTCACCCCAATCGAAGGGCGTATCATTCTTCAGCAGGTTAGTAAGAGGGCGTGCTATGTCATTAAAATGTTCAATGAACTTGCGCAAATAGTTGCACACGCCAAGGAAGCTGCGCAGTTTTGACACATCGGTGGGGGTTTTGATGTCAAGAAGGCCTTGAATACGGCTGGATTGTGGTTCAATCCCGTTCGGCCCGACCAAGATCCCCACGTAGTTGACCTTCGTGCGACACCACTGACCTTTCAGGAGGGACAGTTTGGCGCCTGCAGAAGACAGCTGTCCAAGAACGTGGTCGATTTCCATCAAGTGGTCATCCAAAGAGGAGCTCCTCATCATAATGTCATTGACATAAATGAGGTTGCCCCTGGCGGCGGCGTCAGGGCACGCCTTGTTGAGGAAGATGTTAAATTCGGCTGGCGAGTTGGCGTAGCCGAATGGACACCGGTTGAAAGTGTACTGTTTGTTGCCAAAGGTGAATGCCAACTTGTATTGATCCCTGGGGTCTACTGGGACCGTCCAGAACCCCGAAGCCACATCGATGGTGGTGAAGAATTTGGCATCTCGAACCTTGGGAAGTTCCTGTTCAAGTTGTCATGGGCCATCGCGAAAGAGGAACCTGTTGGTTCAGTTTGCGATAGTCGATGGTCGGCCTCCATGTGCCGTTTGGCTTCAAGACTGGCCACAATGGAGCCGAATAGGTGCTGTTACAGGGGCGAATGATGCCCTTTTCCAGCATGGCGTCGATAGTCTTCTGTACTGGTTCGTACGAAGCTATCGGAATCTTGTACTGGCGCACGAAAGTTGGAGGAGCGCCGGGCTGAGTCGGGATGCGGACCACATGTAGTGCCGTCAACCCGCAATCCAAGGAGTCCTTGGCAGAAGAGGGTGTGTATTTCATTAACACGGTGCGCAAACGTTCGCGGTCCTGTTCGGACCGGAGCGCGTCGGCGCAGAACTTCTTGGAGGTGCGCCTCGAACTCTGGGTACGGTTGAAGGTCCCCATTTGGAGTCGTGGTTGGTTGAGGTGTCTCTGGGTTTCCAGAGGGAATGCTAGAGGGAGTTGGAGGCAACGCGCTCAAGGCATAAATCACCAGTTGTTGGTCTGTCCCCAGGTCCACCCGGACGATGTCTTCATCGTTGGTGGGACCGGCAGGGTTGACCGTAACAAGCTGAGATGGCCTGGTGAGTCTTCGGCCACCGGTGTCTTCAGTCAAGAACAAGTCAGATGGGATGTGTCCAACCACAGGCACCGTTAGAGTGAAGTCGTGGAAGTCGGAACGGATGAGCAGGCCGCTCCGCTCGGAGGAACGGGTCGCTTTTGGTATGCGAACGTCGAATGAAAGGGGGTTGTGAACCAAGATCAGAGTGGTGAGGGAGGCGTCCACCATGGGCGTGGCCTCCAAGAGTAACGACAGGTTCATGAATTCCGATGAAGGTTGAAAGAAAGCGGAGCTAGCATTCAAGACCTGGTTAGCTCGCGCCACCAAGCAAACCGGAATGTTGATCGTGGTCGCCGGAGCGATCACTTCATCCTCGTTTAAGACTTCGCAAGCATCTGGGATGGTCTGCCCGGACTTCATGTTTGGAAGACTGGGAACACAAGCTAGAGGTTCCGGAGGGACCAAAGCACGTTGTTGATGGTGTCCACATGGACGGCAAGACGAACAAGCAAATCTGCACCGACGAAAAGGGTGTGAGGCGCGTCCGGGACAACCAAGAAGTAGTGGGTCAGTGAGTGCTGCTTCCACTGAAGGTTTAAGGCGCACACGCCCACTGCAGTTATTGTGAGAGGAGGTTCCGTGTTCAACGGAAACCGGCAAGACTTGGAGACGAAAAGAATGTTCGGGTCGAGATCTCGCAAGTTGTCAGCGAATGCTGCAGAAATGGCTGATTTGTCAGCCCACAAGGCGAGGACAGCATCAAGAACAGGTGCACCTTGCACGTGGACACCTCCGATGATGCGCGGGGCGTACCCTGCATCAGGCGGTGGTGGGTCAAGGTCACAAAGGAAGGTGTCATGGCTTCTCAGCCGGTCCTTTGTTGGGGACGCGAGGGGCCCGGCCTTGGACTGAGTGGTGTCCCAGCTCCCTGTGGGGGCGTCTGCTTCCCCGTGGGGTGGCTGCGCCCGAGTCACAGTGCAGAGCTGAGCCTGGTCAGGGCCCGAAGGAAATGTCGGCAGGGCCTGCCGCACCTGGGCCCAAATCTGGAGTCTCTGGTAGTCTATGATGGGTTGGAAGCGGAACAACAGGTCTTGGCTAATAAGAAGGGGGACTGACTCAATGGGTCCCACATAGACTGGATGAATGAATTCCATGGGGCCAATGGACCAGTGTACCATCGCGACAGATTCCAGCTTTGTGTTAGTAGGTGAGAAGGCGCTAACGGTGAGTGGGCACCGCCGTAGGCGGAGCGGTCGACTATTAGCTTGTGACGCGGCGCGGAGTCGTTCGAACACCGTGTAGGACATCACCGTGATGTCTGCAGCGGGATCTACAACGGCTTCGTGGGTTAGAGCTCGCTCCAGGGTGACGCTCAGATAGAATTTACGAGCTATCCCCCTGGTGGTGAGATCACCTAAAAGCTGTTGTAAGGGTCTCACGTCATCGGTTGATCGCGATACATGCGGGTCTGCTGTATTTGGATCAACCTGCAGTACCAATATCGTTGAGTCAGAAGGCGGTTTAGGAGGTGTCTGAGTGTCGGCTACTGGAGGCTCCGCTGGTGACCTCTGCTGGTGGGTCACTTCAGTGGGCATCTGGCCGTCGGTTAGTCATAAAGACGGGTCTTTTGACGAGTCTTTTGACAATTTCAGGAGTGCCTTCAATATGCCGTCGGCAACTGCATTGTGGTCGGTCTCGGAGTCGACTTGGCGGTTCCGGGACTCGCGGCAGGAATCGGTTGCTGGCACACGTTCGACTTTATCACGTTTTGGAAGATAGCGCGAATCGGGCTTACCTTTAGCAAATTTGGAGCGCCAGCAGTCGTCAGCTTGCTTTTCTCCGTCCGATTTCTCGTCACGCGAGTAGTCGGTTTTGGAGCGCGGTTTCCGGTTTCGCGCGGCGCGGGACTGTTTTGACTTTTTTGATTTAGTCTGGTCTTCCCTCGGAGCAAAGGAGCAAGCTCCCTCCAGCTCCGAAGGGGGACCCACATCCACTTTATAAATTCCTGCGTCGCCTACCTTGGGGGCGGATAATTTTAGCTTTGCATAGCCCCTAGCTGCTAAGTCACATAGCTGCGAGCTATTCAGTGTCTCAGGACACAAAGCCAGTCCCAAGTAGTGGTTAAGGTTTTGTTGGAGGTTTCGGACAAACAACGTTTTAAAACCAGGATCTCCATGTTGGGCTCGTTACGAGTCCCAAAATAGGCATCGCGAAGACGACTATAGAAAGCCTGATGAGACTCCTGCTTTCCCTGTTTGACGAACATGGCGACTTCCATGCCCGACAACCCAGGGGAGCCGTCAAACTCGCGTGAGATGGCTTGGTGCAGTGCCAAGGGGTCAGACAACACATCAGCGGGCTGCCGTTCCAGCAGTCTATTGACTGCTCGGCTGGACGTCATTTTAATCAAGTACAACTTATCTTCCACGGTTGCCATTGGGAACCTCTGGAGATGATAGTTGATGTCTTTCAAGTACTCTGTTGTGTTGTGGGACCCCCCTGATTTCGGTTCGAATTTGGCTATGTTTCGAGCCAGCTTGTCCAAATCTTTCCAGGCCACGCCCATTTGTCTCTCCAACGGGGGAGTCGACATGGGTCCACGTTGGAAAACTGTCATCACCTGATGGCCCAAAAACGTGTGGGGAGGCGGCCATTGGAGGTGCCAGGCCTAAAGCGGCGGTGGTCACTGGCGGCGTCCTCCAGGCGGTTCCGGACTCAGGTGGCAGTTTGAGCTGTGATGCTGTGGCTCTGGGATCAGGAGGTCTGTGTGGGGGAGGAGCTCCCGGCCGGGAGGCTCCTCGGGAGACCTAATTTAACTGCTGCGCGCGTTGTAACTCATGTTTAACATGAGCTAACTCTGTCTCATATTCCTGCTGGCATTGTCGGAGGCGGGTAACCTCGGCTTCAGTCAATGCTAATTTGGTTCGCAGGTCATATGAGCGGTCCACTTCGGCATTACGTTCCTCCCTAAAGGTCTGTACCTGAACTTGGAGGCGCTTCACTTCATCGGTTGACTGAGCTAGCGACGAACTAACCCGAAAGTAATTAGCTTCTGCTAGCCGAAGTTGGTCTTTTGACGGTCGTTCAGTCAAGTCAGTCACCTCTGCTTTTCGTTTGTGAATTTCATTTGCCGCGGATCTCAGCAGTTGTTCTTGCTCTCGATTTGTCTCTTCGGCGGACGCGAGAGCTTGGGTTAACTCACCAATCTTTTGATGGGAGTCGGGAGTGAAAGCAGACTCATCTGCATCACTGCCCAGATTTTCGGCTAGCGCCGCATCTGCGCGGGCTTCTGCCTCATCCAGCTGCGCTTTAACGTCAACCAGCTGGGTCTCGATGACCTTCACTCGGTCGTGGGCGGCTTCAAGCTGTGCCGTGGCGTCACGGCTCTGCTGTCGTGCCATGTCAAGTTGGTGTTTCACTTGACAGTCCTCGGCATCGCTAAGCTTCAACTGCGCAGCAAGGTTCAACGTCAGACATCCGAGCATTCGAATGAGTGATTTGTCCTTTGGGGCTTTTGTCTCAGCGTCGCTCATGAGTTGCGCGAGGTTATCATTTAGCGTATTGACATCCGCATCCCTAATAGACTCCAGGTAAGAAGTCCTTGGTCAGCTTCTGCACCAGTTGAGCTAAGGTGTCTAGGCTCTCACAGGGGCTGGGAGTCTCTCGGAGTGATGTCATATTGTCAATAGCTTTTTTAGACGATCAAACTTATACTAGCGTTTAATAGTTAGTTAATTAGCGTACGCGGTTAGCTAACTACCGCTATCAAGTATTATCGTCAACAATACACACTGGGTTCAAATTATCAAAAGGGAGATTGCCACAAAAGCAAAAGATTTGTAGTGGGCTATGCAACCCACAGCTTACACTATAGTTGTGGAAAATCAATTCCAGTTATCAAAACAAACAAAAACAAACAGCAACAAAAATAAAATAATACATAAAAATAATAATATTAACTTCAACTTGATTCACTCAGCAAAGAATAGCTTAAATGAGGGACAGAGTAACTCTGAAATGTTACAGCGGTCAATCCCAAAAGCTAAATCTTAAAAAAATTCCCCCCCCCAAATTTTTTTTTTTTTTTGGAAGTCGAGATAAAAGTTGAAATTAAAATTAAATTAAATAAACAACAAAGCAGAAAAGGGGAAAATAAACTTAAAAGGGGTTAATAGTCTTAGTCAAATGACTGATTACAGTGTCAGTACAGTTTTATGCAAATGTCTTGTGGACGGGGTTTGGGACACAAAAACTGCAAAACTATACAGAAATATTAGAGCTGCCTCTCTAATAATAGCTCATTAGAACACACCTTCTTATTAACTAGACACAACAGAAAAACAAAAACAAAAGAACAAACAAAAACAACAAAATTAGAAATGTGGATAAAAATGAGAGAGAAAAAATAAAAGAGAAGAAAATAATAATAATAATAATACTAGGTTTACCAAACCAACTAAACAAACACAACACCCGAAATTAAGTGGAATGTTAAGTCAAGAATACAGCTAGTTAGCCTAGTATGAAACTGGATAAAAGGAGATGGGGGAAAAAAACAACAACAGTGTAAATAGTTCCTTTGTATTAATTTGACCCAGCAGTATGTTTTGTTGATGCAACCGTAATTGCTCTCACGCTAGGCAGCGTAAAAGACTAGAATGCGGTCGGCTATTACTATAATCGTTAAACGCAAGCAGTCAATTGAGCCTACAAATGCGTTTAATCGGACGTGGATAATTTTTTATTATCCTTGCGTACTAACGGTGACTACAATCACTTAGTACAATGCTCGACATGGAAAACAATTCAAAAAGCAATGTGTAGTAACATTGAATCAGAATTATCGCGGAGCAAGGACCACCGGCGTTAAAAGCAGCAGTGGGGGGTCAGTTGTCTATTGGCAGCGGAGCAAGCTCAACGTGTGATATTATCACCTCAAACACTGACTGACAGCTGACAGCCTGCAAGACTCACTCCCTTTCGGGGCGTCTGCAGGCGTGGCTCAAACTCGCCAACGAGAAGGGAGGGGGAGGTACTCAACCACGCCTCCACGAGCCACACAGCTCTTCACAAGGACTATGGCGCCACCTTGTGGAAATGCATACACGGTACAGGTAAGCAGCTAACGTCTTAGCGCTCTGTTAATCCGCTCGCCACGAGCTGAAACTTTGAGTCGGCGGCTACAGAAAGCTCAATCACGACTCAAACTTCTCCCACAAACTAGGTGTAGGAGGACACGGGGAAAATGACTCGGACGTCGTTTACGTTGCTCGCGGTTAGCTACTCTGAAGCACGTAACTAGAGTCTGGTCAAAGCGATGCACATCGGCTGTCACCTGACGTCCCACAATTTCCGGAAACACAACAACACAAAGGCAAACAACTTCAAATTCAGCCAGCTGAAATTTAAAAGTTGCACAACTCGAGTTCTATCACGTACGTTTTCAAATACAAGCCACTATTTTCTCAAACGGTGACCGGCTCTTTCTTTTCTTCCATCAATCAATCCCGTTATTCTCGTTTACTTATAGCAAGCCACTCCGGTGGTAACTCACGCAAGATGGCGGCTAACAGACGCTTGATTCAACGCTGAAGGTTAAAGTTAGTGCAGTTCTATGTAAGCAGAAATGTTTTCATTTTTACACAGAGCCAAATGATTAGGTACACTACGTGAAATGTGTTTTACTTTTCAAGTCCAAAGTCTTGTATTTTTTAGTGGATCTTCTTATGTTATATAGCCTCACACGGCCGGCACCATTATGTAGCGATAATTGGGTCATCTTTTGGACGAATGAACAATCTGGACGTTACAGAGGTAAATTATTTTTACCTCGATAACCTCTAGGGGCACCACGTTGGTTTTGCTTTGGGTTAACAGGAGCAAACAACGACCAAAATCCTTCTTTCTTCAGTCATTTATAATCTAAAGTCGCCACACTCGATATTCAGTGGTTCGTTGTACTAACAAAAGAATAATAATACACTCGGAAACACAGATGACTTAGGCGGAATAGAGTTAATAAAACATACATTTATTCACGATTGCTACACTACAGAATCAAAACACTGTCTATCTAACTATTCTACCGTCAGAAGAGAAATAAAATAAAGCGAATGAAAATAAGGAAGGAATGCGAATGAATAAGGAAACAGGGAAAAGAGAAATTTGACCTGCCAGATTGGTGATATGTTTCAAATGTAAGTGGCACACAGTGGATACGCCGAGCTAGAAATCAAACGCACACTTACGAGAATCGTTTGCGTCGAACGAGCAAAAGGGTCTTGTGAAAAAGGGTGAAAAATAGTCAATGTTCGTTGAAAAAAAAGGCAAGAAAATCAAAAAGGGTTTATTCCACAGGTGAGCAAGGGAAGCCGCTCGGGGGCTGACGTAGTTGCGCGGCTCGTCCCTTGATTGGTTGGCGACTCGGCGAGGTTGATTCTCCGGCGAGGTTGATTCTTCCGGGCAGCTGTCCGACTCCAGGTGTTGGAGCTCGGTCCGCTACGCGCCTGCGTACGGGGAAGGCCAGCCGTTGGAGGTGAGCTGGCACCGCGGCGAGGCGCCACCGAATAGCAGGTGGTGCGGGCGGCTTAGGTGCAACAACCTTGAGTCCGGCTGTACGTAGCAAGTGTACCCGGGGCCGCTGAGCTCGCCGCTGGCGGGCGATCACCGATGGAAAGAGAAAAAAAGAAAAAAAGGAGTAAAAGAGTCTTTGGGCACCTGCTTTGGCGTGGCGTGGAGCGAGTATTCTGCTCTCGTGACAACGGTTGCTGCCAGGGACAAAAGGGGCCACGTGTTTAGCAAGTTTCTTGGAACAAAGAGTTGAAGCAGGCTGGGAAACTTGCAGGTAGTTAGCCTGAGGATGATGATGTTGGAAGAGGAAGAGGCAAGAGGAAGAGGCAGAGCGAGGGGTCCCCTCGTCTTTTTAAAGTCTATGGGCGGGGCTTCAGTAGGTGGTGGCACACCCTTCTGTTCGCTCGCGCAGACTTTAAAAAAAAATTATTAAAGGGATTAATAATTTGGCATTAAATTTGGTCAGTCTGGCAAATCAGTTTTCCCACACAACCCGTTTAACACACATCGTAATTAATGCATCATAAACTAACTTGTGAGGTAACCTCTACTTGTCTAATCTGACTGAACTGAAAGATATTGATTATCTTTCATTCTTTACGGAGTACAAATGAAATAGGATGTTCATACACACAAAGACATAACATGAATCATTCGTAGTTCAGTTATCTGTCAAGAATTATCATGGTATAAATGTGTAAAATGCGGTTACTTATGTGAATTATCACTAAGGATAGTTCCAAGTTTCACCACTTGACGGTGGTGTTGCTCCATCTAGGGCCCCCCTTGGAAGGGCGAGACGCCAGAATATCCTTTGTGATTGATAAGAAACTTCATAAACATTCCTTTGATCAGTCGTTTGTATATTCCAATCATTGGAGCCATTTGTTCGGGCTCCGAGAAGACGGGCTTGAATACACTCCTTCGGCAGACGCATAAATTCCTTTGTCACCTGGTCAGCGGCTTCAAAAGAGCTTTGTTGGTGGTTGGGTGACCACCTGCCGAGCTAACCAAGCTTAGATCCTGTCTGGGCAGTGGAATATTTATGCAACTGCAGAGAATTTGCTTTAGAAGAAGCAAACTTAAAAAAAAAATTAGAGAGTAGACTGGGCCATAGGCAATAGTTGTTACAACAACATTCAATTACAGTTGGTGCAGCGTACACAGACGGCCCCTTCGCAGTCACACGCAGTGCGACCGAGAGGTAAAAAAAAAAAAAAAAGTCACAATACCTTACAACAAATAATAAAAATTACATATTGATGGAAACTATACAACATTTGTCTGTAATTTACAGGTAGAAACCATTGGCAGGAAAACACTCCCCTTCTGGCAGAGGTACAAGGGTGTGAACATCTTGCAATGTCCCCTTGCAGGCAGGAGAATGCTTCACACACTATCACACAAAAAGACTATCCATCCATCAATCCATTCATCTTCTACCGCTTATCCAAGGTCGGGTTGCGGGAGCAGCAGCTTTAGGAGGGAAACCCGGACTTCCCTCTCCCCAGCCACTTAAACCAGCTCATCCGGCGGGATCCCAAGGCTTTCCCAGGCCAGCCGAGAGACATAGTTTCTCCAGCGTGTCCTGGGTCATCCCCGGGGCCTCCTGCTAGTGAGACATGCCTGGAACACTTCTCCAGGGAGGCGTCCAGGAGGCATCCGAACCAGATGCCCGAGCTACCTCAGCTGGCTCCTCTCTACGCGGAGGAGCAGCGGCTCGACTCTGAGTCCCTCCCGGTTGACTGAGCTTCTGAGCCTATCTCTAAGGGAGAACACCCTGCGGTGGAAACTCATTTCAGCCGCTTGTATCCGGGATTTTGTTCTTTCGGTCACGACCCACAGCTCGTGACCATAGGTGAGGGTTGGAATGTAGATCGACCGGTAAATCGAGAGCTTCGCATTTTGGCTCAGCTCTTTCTTCACCACAACGGACTGATACAGAGTCTGCATGACTGAGGACGCTACACCGATCCGCCTGTCGATCTCCCGCTCCATCCTGCCCTCACTCGTGAACAAGACCCCAAGATACTTGAACCCCTATACTTGGGGCAGGATCTCATCCCCGACCCGGAGAGGACACGCACCCTTTTCCAACTGAGGACCATGGTCTCGGATTTGGAGATGCTGATTTTCATCCCAACCGCTTCACACTCGGCTGCGAACCTCTCCAGTGAGAGTTGGAGATCCCAGCTTGATGAAGCCAACAGCACCACATCATCTGCAAAAAGCAGAGATGCAATGCTGAGGCCACCAAACTGGACCCCTTCAACGCCTCGGCTGCGCCAAGAAATTCTGTCCATAAAAGTTATGAACAGAATCGGTGACAAAGGTCAACCTTGGCCGAGTCCAACCCTCACTGGAAACGAATCCGACTTACTGTGGCTTACTTACTGCGACTCAATGCGGACCAAACTCTGGCAACGGTCGTACAGGGACCTAACAGGCCGTATCGGGGGCCGGGAACCCTGTACTCCCGAAGCACCCCACACTGGACTCCCAGAGGGACACGGTCGAACGCCTTCTCCAAATCCACAAAACACATGTGGACTGGTTGAGCGAACTTCCACGCACCCTCGAGGATCCTGCTGAGGGTGCAGAGCTAGTCCACTGTTCCACGGCCAGGACGAAAACCACACACAAAATCACACAAAAAGACACTATTGGGTTTAAAAACAAAACACATGCACACACTCATGCATACATATTTTGTAAATAACCCAAAATGTGTAAATAGTTTATCAAATGTGAAAATGTTGTTGTTATTGCCCTGTCTTCTTTTTCTTCTTCTTTCGGCTTTACCCTTTAGGGGTCGCCACAGCGAATCAGTTGCCTCCATCTAAGCCTGTCCTCTGCATCCCCTGCTCTCACACCAACTACCTTTATGTCCTCTTTAACTACATCCATTGTCAACTTCCGCTTACCCGCAGGACTTAAATCGGGAAATATGTCCTGATCGACTCTCCAACTAAAGGGTTAGAAATTCCCCTTTTTCCTCACCAGCTCTAAGGCGTCAGCGTGAGGAGACGGGAATTAAATAAGCCGATATATCAAAGTGGATTCACCTAGGTTTGTTCACTGTCTTCTTATCATGAGGCCAATCCGTTTTCATACACCTATCAATCCTGAGTGAGTAACCACACACACAGAGCCCAGGAATGCTAGCATGTACACCTCACTTATATTGGCAGCTCCACTTCTCTGAGTTGTTTGCATTTGTTATTGACCTAGTAATTTAATAATCCTTGTTAGAATCATACGGATTTGTTACATATCAAGCTGGAGTATTTGACTTTATTAATACAGATGGAAGCATTGGTTAGAGGTTATTCAAATGCACTTACCTTCTCCCAAACGTCCGTTACTGTTGTCCTCCTCGAAGAGGGGAAAAATTAATATTAATGCGGACTTATAAAATGTCCAAAATAAAATCAAAACAAATAATAAGGACTTATAAAACGTCCAAATATAAAAATAAAATCAAAACAAATAATAAGGACTTATGAAACGTCCAAAATAAAAATAAAATCAAAAACAAATAAGGACTTATGAAACATCCAAATATAAAAATAAAATCAAAAACAAATAATAAGGACTTATCAAACGTCCAAAATAAAAATAAAATCAAAAACAAATAACAAGGACTTATGAAACGTCCAAAATAAAAATAAAATCAAAAACAAATAATGAGGACTTATCAAACGTCCAAATATAAAAATAAAATCAAAAACAAATAATAAGGACTTATCAAACGTCCAAAATAAAAATAAAATCAAAAACAAATAACAAGGACTTATGAAACGTCCAAAATAAAAATAAAATCAAAAACAAATAAGGACTTATGAAACGTCCTAAATAAAAATAAAATCAAAAACAAATAATAAGGTCTTATAAAACGACCTCGGACTCATAAAACGTCCAAAAATAAATATAATAAAAATTAAAACAAACCAAACAAACTAATTAAATCACAATTAGTTTTTAAATCATTTTATTTGGACTTATAGAACGTCCAAAAAGAAATAAAACCAAAAATAAATAAAATAAAGATTAAAACAAAACAATAAAATGATTGATTCAAAAATTGTCTTTTAAACAATTTTATTGACAATAAAAGATAACCAATATAAATCATCAAAATCACATTTAATGATAAAACTTTAAATCAATCAAAATAAAATAAAATAAAATAAAAACAGAAAATTAAGAATAATATAAACCTTTTACAAGAGCTTTCTGAGATTGATCATTTCTCAAAAAAGCTTAAGACCTGATTGACAATAAGATGTTTTTGGCAAAAATAATTTTAAAGATATGAGAGTGTATTAAATGGCCCCTACCCTAACACGCGATTAGTCATTCATATCTTCCTATTATACATCATTATTGCTAAAAGATTTGTACATTACCAATCAGAGAAGAAGAATTCCAGTCACGGCTTAATCCCAGTCCTTCGTAAAAAATCCAAAGTCCCAGGCAGGCAGCTATAATCCTTCTTCGAGAATGCACTCTGTCCAGACCAGATCGCAGGGTAGAAAAGACCCCGATCCCCGCTGGTGACGACTTTTTATCACCTTGGGCCTCGTCACTGACTTCTTCCGTGAATGTCCTTCCGCCTCCAAAAATATCAAAGCGCACTTGGGACTCATTTCCAGTAATTTTACACAGACGAGCCATGAAGATGAAGTCATACATTCTTTACAAATGTGTCATGGATACACAACGTTGAATGATGAGTCATACATGAAAATATGTCAAGGTCTTCAGCTCTATTCGACAATGATGAACGTTAAAATAAATAACATCATAGATATATTAATTAAGCAAGCATGAATAACATATATATACATGACATGTTAAATCCCAAATTCTCTCAGGGCCCTAACAGGTTAATTCTAATCTCTGTTGCACATCTTGTATATATCTTTGTTAAATCAAACAATACATACAGATAATCTTTTCAATGCAGTTACAGCAATATTATCAGCGATAAAAGACAGTATCACTTATAAATAAAAGAAAAGAGAAAAAAAAAAGAAAAGACAGCAAAACTTCATAGTTGGCTTTCAATGTGCTACAAACATTGATCCAAAAATCAGGTTAACAATTGTCGAATATAGATTGTGTTTTGTATTATTACTTAATTCAGGATATCATTTATTTACACTCAATTTGTATCTTATATGGAATTATCCGGGTAATGCTGAGTGGGTGGCTTAGTTGTACAGGTTTGGCGGCATCTGGTGGTTACTTTGAGGAACTACACCCAGAGGCCAAAGAATGATTTATCGATCCTACAGACACCAATTGGTCTCTAACTACGAATTGAGTCTAGTCCATTAATTTGTTATCTCATTTTACATGATATGGCTTTTCATCTACTCAATCCACTCAATTCAACAGCAGGAAACCCAATACTGGTCTCCACCCTCATCAAGAGGCGGCGACTTCATCTGCTCGACCGAGCAGTGGCCCGCCTGGATGACTCAATACTGGCAAAACAACTCCTCACTGATGCATCTCTCCCTCCTCCTCGTGGCTGGCGCCGCCCCCCTGGACGCCCAAGACTCACCTGGGTAGCACAGGTGGCTTCCACCAGTCCTCTTTCTTCTGCTTCGAGCCCAGGATCGAGACAACTTCAGATGACTGGTCGCAACGGCCATCTAATTGGCCAAGCGATCACTAAACTAAACTAAGAACCCCCGATTAGCCACAGCCAAAGACTTTAAAACAACGAAATGAGCCCCCCCCCCCCTCGCTCTCTTGTAGCTCTTCCACTCTCTCCCTCGCTTCTTGCACGTACCGATCCCGTTCCGGACTCTTTTCCAAAACTTTGCCAAAGACTCTGCTGTGCTTTTCCCATGTTTCCCCAAACACGTGGCCCTTTTTTTTTCTTTTTCTCAGCGACAAGTTGCCACCAGAGCAGGCACTCACAACCACGTGCCACACCGGAGCAATTGCCCTCACATCCAACGCTGACCCCAAAGACACTCTTTGTTTTGTTTTTTCTTTTTCCCTTTTTTTGTTTTTCTTCCTCCTCGGTGACTGCCCGCCGCCGAAGACCTCCGCGGCCCCATCGTACACTTGCAGCGTGCACCACGACTCAAAGCCCACTGGCTGTGCATCAAAACCGCACCGCACCGCATCTCACCTGCCCGTTCACTGGCGTCCCGCCGCGGTGCAAGCTCCCCCAACAGCTTCCCTTTCCCGGACGTAGTCACCCAGCGGACCCGAGCTCCAACACCTGGGGTTGGACAGCTGAGACTCGATCGTCTCCCCGCCTCTGCCAGAGCGGCCAAACAGTGTCAACCACCTTGGAGAAAGATCTCACCGACCAATCGGGAGCCGAGCTGCGCAAATCACGTCTGCCTGGGACCACTGCGCAGCGCCTTCCTTGCACACCTGTTGAATACCTTTTTTTTTTTTTTTGTCTTGCCTTTTTGAACGAACATTGATTATTTTTTTCCCCCTTTCTCTGAAACGACTCCACTTTTCTTGAGGCAGCACCCAACTCGTAAGTGCACATTTTGATCGCCAATTCGTCATACCACTGTGTGCAACTTACATTTCAAACATATCAAAGATCTGGCAAGTTAAATTTCTCCTTTCCTGTTTCCTCATTCATTCGTATTCCTTTCCTATTTTTATTAGCTTCATTGTATTTCTTTTTTTCTTACGGTAGGATAGTTAGATAGGTCGTGTTTTGATTCTGTAGCGTAACAATTGTGAATAAATGCATGTTTTTATAAACTCTATTCCGTCATCTGTGTTTTCGAGTGATTATTCTTTTGTTTGTAGAACAAACCACTGAATATTGAGTGCAGTGACTTCAATTTATGAATGACTGACAAAGAAAGGATTTTGTCGTCGTTTGCTCCTATTAACGAAAGAAAAGCCAACGTGGTGCCCCTAGAGCAGTGCTTCTCAATTATTTTCTGTCATGCCCCCCCAGTAAGAAGAAAACATCTCGCGCCCCCAGGAGCACAATATTAAAAAAAAAAAAAAAAACTTAAAATATATAAAATGAAAATGTTAAGATGAAAAAAATAAAATGTTTGCGCATGTTAAGCGCAAACACAGCCCCTACACCACTGAGCTTATGCTCCCTGCGCACACTCTGCCAATAATGAGAGCGCCACTGCCCCCTAATGTAGTGGAGGTGCAATTGCATTTTATTCTAGGACAGTAAAAAAAATCAAAATAAAAAAATAAAGCATGTTCCCCGAGGTCAAACGCGCCCCCCTTGATGGAGCCTCGCGCTCCCCTGGGGCGGCCCGCCCCACTATTTGAGAAGCACTGCCCTAGAGTCTACTGAGATAATTACAACTTACCTCAGTACCGTCCAAATTATAAATTTGTCAAAAAGATGACCCATTTTCGCTACAATAGCTAATAATTTAGCTAATAACAGATTCATGCCTGCTGGTTTAGTACAAACCACTTAAAATAAAATGTGAACAGCTTTAAATATTTCAGTAAAATTAACATTAAGGAGCCGTTATGAGTTTTTAATGACAACCACCTGGCAAATGACACTGGAGACTATGTATGTCTCGTTCTGACTGCAGCGTTTGATACAGTGGACCACAGTATTCTGTTGGCTCCAGTTGTACCAGCTCTTGAGTGGATTCGATCCTATTTGGCCGACAGAACACATTCTGTGTTAGCCTTGAGTGCTCTGAGTCCCACACCGCCCCACTGTCATATGGTGTTCCACAAGGAAAGGAAAGGCAAGGCAAGTTTATTTGTATAGCACATTTCATACACAAGGCAACTCAATAGTGCTTTACACAAGGAAAGACAACACATAAGCATCAAGAAACAGTAGTTAACACTACTGGAGGAGGAAAAAATAAATGAAAATAGGTTACAAAATTTACCAAAAAGAACATACAATAACAATCTTAAAACATTATTCAACAAACTTTAAAACATTTAACAAAATAGTTTAAAATAATAATAAAAATAATAATTAGGAAAAAAAACAAAACAACTTAGTTAAAGCTGTTTAAAAGTCCCTAATCAAAGGACTTCACTTCTGTTGGCAGCCTATTCCATCTGTGTGCAGCATAAGAGATAAATGCAGCTTCACCATGTTTGCTACGAACTCTGGGTTCCACTAGTTGGCCCAAGTCTGTCGATCTCAGAGCCCTGCTGGGTTTGTACTCAGCATTTCTTGGATATATTCAGGACCCAAACCATTTAGTGATTTATAGACGAGTAGCAGAACTTTAAAATCGATTCTACAGCTGACCGGGAGCCAGTTTAAATCCTTCAGTACTGGAGTAATATGTTCTGATCTCTTTGTTTTGGTCAGAACTCGAGCTGCAGCGTTGTGAATGAGCTGCAATTGTCTCATGTTCTTTTGAGAGAGTCCAGTCAGAAGACCGTTACAGTAATCTAGTCTGCTGGAGATAAAAGCATGGATAAGCTTCTCTTGGTCTGCTTGAAGCATGCAGTCCTTCAGTCTGGATATGTTTTTCAGCTGGTAAAAGGCTGTTTTAGTGATGAATTTAATATGATTGCTGAAGGTCAGGTCTGAGTCTATTAGTACCCCAAGATTTCGAACTTGGTCTTTAGTTTCTAAAGACAGTGACTCAAGCTGTTTTTTAACTGCAATTCTCTTTTCTTTATTGCCGAAAACAATGACCTCCGTTTTGTTTTCGTTTAGCTGAAGGAAATTTTGGTTCATCCAGTTGTTAACTTGCTCTAGAGAATGACACAATACGTTAATAGAACTGCTGTCATTTGGGGACATTGATAAATACAGTTGTGTCATCTGCATAACTATGATAGTCAACATCGGTGTTCTGAAGCATTTGACCCAAGGACTGACTGACTGTCATGGTCTTTCGATCAGATTCAAAATTTCCAAAAGTCACAAAAAGTAACTCCTTTCCTCCAAATAGGACCTGAACCATTTAAGGACTGTTCCATTTAACCCCACCCAAGTTTCCAGCCTGTCCAACAGTATATTATGATCAATCGTATCAAATGCTGCACTGAGGTCCAACAAGACGAGCACCGATACCTTCCCTGCATCAGTGCTCAATCTTATATCATTCAGTACTTTAATCAGAGCTTTTTCTGTACTGTGATGAGGTCGGAAATCTGACTGAAATTTATCCAAAAGTCCGTTTAAGCTCAAGAAATTGCTGAATTGATTAAAAACCACTTTTTCAACTATTTTAGTTACGAAGGGAAGGTTTGCGATTGGTCTATAATTTGCTAGCAGGGAGACATCCAGTGTTCTCTTTTTTAGAATGGGCTTGACGGCGGCTACTTTCAGACATTTAGGAAGTTCACCTGATTGAAGTGAGCAATTAATTATTTGTTGTAAATCGATCTGAACAGATTTCACAATGGTTTTGAAAAAGCCAGATGGTATTGTGTCAAGACAGCTCGTGGAAGGTTTCAATTGCTGAACCAAGTCTACTACAGTATTTTGGTCCTCTGAGTCAAATTCTGTCATGGTAATTAAATTATTCCTAGGTGATTTTAAGTGCTGCATCATTTTGTTATTTTGCTGGTTTGTAACAATGTTTGACCTGATGGCTTGTACTTTTTCACTAAAGTAGCAGGCAAATTCATTGCATTTATCTGTTGAGAGAAGTTCTGGCGCTGTTTGATTTGGGGGATTTGTGAGTTTGTGAACCACGGCAAATAGAGTGCGTGTATTGTTGAGGTTCCTACTAATAATTTCATAAAAGTATTGTTGTCTAGCTATTACTAACTGTTGGTTAAAATAAAGACATTGTCTGTACAGGTCAAAATGAACTTGGAGTTTAGTTTTTCTCCACTTTCGCTCTGCTTTTCTGCATTTAGATTTCAAAGTCATTATGCTGATAGCACACCTCCAAGGTGTTTTAGTTCGGGATGAAATGGTCTTAGTTTTAATAGGAGCAACAGCATCCAGAACATTTGAGTTTTTGAGGTGAATTCATCTAGAAGTTCATCAACAGTTTCTGCATTTACAGTTGGTGATGCAGCCATTAATTCCATAAACATGTTGCTTGTGTTCTCATTTATGTACCTTTTTTTAATAGAGACAGTAGTTGTTTGAACGTCTGGGATTGTTTGTAATTCAAAAAACACACAGGAATGATCTAAAATAGCCAGATCTTTCACTTCGACAGATAAAATGTCAACACCTTTAGAGATGACGAGATCAAGAATGTGACCTTTTACATGCTGTG
This sequence comes from Festucalex cinctus, assembly GCF_051991245.1. Classification (NCBI taxonomy): domain Eukaryota; kingdom Metazoa; phylum Chordata; class Actinopteri; order Syngnathiformes; family Syngnathidae; genus Festucalex; species Festucalex cinctus. Next base: position 27,799,409 of record NC_135423.1, on the reverse strand, counting down.
AGAGACCAAAAGTATCAACTATATTACAAAATTATTTGGTATTTTTATCCAAGGTGTTGTCAACATAAATGTTAAAGTCTCCAGTTAAGACCAGATAGTCATAGTCGGTACAAATTCCTTACAGCATTTCTTCAAATTCCTCCATGAATCTGCCTTTTTGTTTTGGAGGTCTATAAATTATGACAATGATGATGTTTGGCTCACCTTTTACCAAAAGACTAAGATATTCAAATGAATTAAAGCCTCCCAATAAAATTTCTTTACACTGAAATAGAGATTTAAAAATGGCAGCAAGTCCACCACCTTTTTTGCCATTACGACATTTGTTCATGAAACAAAAATTTGTTGGTGTTGCCTCATTCAGAACAGTGTTGCAGGAACCTTCTGTTAGCCATTTTCATTGAGGAGAAATAAGTCAAGATCATATGTCATAATAATGTTCTGAATCAACAGTGATTTGTTAACTATGATTGTTCTGTTTGTGATTTAAAGTTAGTAATTAAAGTAGACTAAAATAACGTTATTAATTTTATAAATAGCTTAGTATATTATTTTACTATAGCACGCTTTATTTAAAAAAAAAAAAAAAGAAAAGAAAAGAGAGCGAGAGAGCGGTAGATCGAAACAGGATGTGACATCATCAAACCGGAAATTGCGTCGACGAAAACAGGAAGTATAGGCGCTAGATCGTCAGTGACAGAAACGTGACAAACAGTCCAATCCAGTACAATCCACACACATCGAACGCCTTTGGTAGCATCGTTGGTATGTATAACTTTGTAGTGTTGTTTATCCACATTTCTGTGGCATTATTATTTGAAAGGATGTTTATTTGATGACGTTTATAAATACGTTTTGCTAGCACTCGCTATTAGTGTTAGCCTAACACCATTATTGTAGTGATTGAGGTAATGTTTGTGTAGTCCATTTGTTTATAAGTAATTAATTTACAGTAATCTGTGCATTTAAGGTGTTTTTATTTTCACATCTATTTGGAAGTGAAAAGTGATATTGTTTTATAATGTTGTTACAGTTTCACCTTCTTTACCATCATTAAACCTGTGGACCAGAGCAGCGTCTTCAGAGTCGTGATGTTTTAGATGAGTTTAGCTGACTGTCCGAACAAGGCTGAGACAGTACAGTGAAACAACGGCTTCCTAGCGGGCAAGATCACGTGAACACGCTGGTAGGAGCAAACCATCACTTTCTCTAAGTAGATAAACACATCAGTGTCCAACGAATCAAGAAAATTACAAGACAAATAGCCATGTCAAAGACGCATTCACATTCTTCTGTGCACTCCAGTGCATCGTCAACAACTTCTGCCGCAACGAGAGCGAGAGCAAAAGCAGAAGCTGCAAAAGCACGTCTTTCCTACGCTGAGGAGGAAATTAACCTGAAAATGGAAAAAGCTAAGTTGGAAGCATCTATGCAAATGCTTGAATACAAGAAAGAAACCGCTGCAGCTATTGCTGAAGCAGAAGCACTAGAAGCTGCTGTAGACGCCATGAGTGAACACTGTAGTCAAATGCTTTTATTGGACTCTACTCCCTTAACAGCCACCCAACGTACTCAACAATATGTTGCTGAACAAACCGAAGCTCTGGAAACAGAATGCCAGCTGAGCGAAGCGGTTGTCTCATCAAAGCCAAACCCGGTTTCCCAACACGTTCAACTTTGCAAGGATGAATACGTTAGTGAGCCCCGACAAGTCAAGTTTGAAAAATGTCATTCTCCACTGACACACTGTTTCAGTACTCAGAACGAACATAATAGTGCATCACCCACATCCTATCCAATGTCTCCTAATTCCAACCTCAGCAACTTCAGTCCAAATGAATTTGTGAGATACCTGGCACGCCGTGAATTGGTGTCCACCGGCTTACTTCAGTTTGATGACAAGCCACAGAATTACAGAGCTTGGAAACGCTCATTTCACTCTGCGACTAATAGCCTAAATTTAACAGCAAGTGAAGAAATTGATCTCCTTTTAAAATGGTTAGGAAATGAATCTAGAGAACATGCTGAACAGATAAGAGCAATTCACATCAATTGTCCAGAAGCGGGCTTTGATATGTTATGGACAAGACTTGAGAAAACTTATGGTTCAATAGAAGCAATCGAAGATGCTCTCTTCAAGCGCATTGAAACCTTTCCCAAAATAGGGAATAGGGAATATGCTAAATTAACAAAGTTAAGTGATCTTCTAATGGAACTTCTATCAGCTAAAGAAGAAGGCGTCTTACCTGGTCTGTCCTTCCTCGACACAGCAAGAGGAGTCAACCCAATAGTGCAGAAGCTTCCCTTTCGTCTTCAAGAAAAGTGGGCTTCGGCTGGTGCATCTTATAAACGACGAGAGGATGTGCATTATCCACCATTCAATTTTTTTGTTGATTTCATACACCAAGAAGCAAGCATTGCTAATGACCCAAGATTCAGCTTCATCACCCGGACAGATGATGCACCCAGGACTGAAAAATCAAATAGGCATCAGAAAATCTCAGCTTACAAAACAGAGATAGGGTCCAAAACAGATTCTGACCTGACTGAGTCTCCGAGTGAAGCAGTTGATACTGACAAAATGTGTCCTATTCATGGGAAACCGCACCCTTTACACAAATGTCGTGCATTTAAAGAGCGGCCCATAGAAGAACGCAAAATGTTCCTGAAAGAAAACAATCTGTGCTTCAGATGTTGTTCGTCATCACACATCGCTAAGTACTGCAAAGTCCAACTTCACTGTTTTGAGTGCAAAAGCGAGAGACATTGTACGGCTTTACATGCAGGGCCTGCAGCAAAGATGGAAGTAGAGATCCCTGCTTCAGAGCATGGCGGGGAGGAAGTCGAAGCCTTACCTCAATCTGACATCACAACCAAATGCACTAAAGTCTGCGGTGGAGACCTCACAGACCGATCCTGTTCCAAAATTTGCCTTGTCAAAGTGTTTCCAACTGGTCACAGAGAGAACGCGGTGAAAGTATATGCTATTCTGGATGAGCAGAGCAATAGATCACTGACTCGCTCACAGTTATTTGAAGTGTTTGCAGACAAAAGTCCAACCGTCCCATACACACTCAAAACATGCGCTGGAGTAAAAGAAGTAACAGGAAGGCGGGCAAATGGATATGAATTGGAATCCCTGGATGGAACACTCAGAATTCCACTACCCAGCCTTATAGAATGTAATGACATACCAAACAACAGAGACGAAATTCCCACCCCAGATGTAACTCTTCATCATGCACATTTAAAGTCAATAGCTCACCACATTCCAGAAATGGATCCAAATGCCCAAATCATGCTTCTCTTGGGTCGAGACGTCATCAGAGTACACAAGGTACGCAAACAAGTGAATGGCCCACACAACCAGCCATACGCACAGAAGTTAGATCTTGGATGGGTTGTCGCAGGTAATGTGTGTCTTGGCAGCGTCCACAGACCACTGACAATCAGCTCTTTCTATACAACCACCACAGAGCTACAACGACCATCGCTCTTTAACCCGTGCCCTAATGTGTTTCATGTGAAAGAAAAGTACAGCGCCAGCCAAGTGACAAGTCACTGTACAGAATGTTCTGAAGAGGAATCTATCTGTGATAATGATCATCTCGGATGTGATGTTTTCAAGAGAACCAAAGAGGATAACAAAGTTGCTCCTTCAATTCAGGATGCTTCATTCATGAAAATAATGAATGACGGGCTACAGAAAAACTCCAACAACAGTTGGGTAGCTCCATTGCCCTTTAAGAGTCCACACCGGCGGCTTCCCAACAACAGGCCTCAGGCTCTAAAGCGTCTCATGTCTCTTGTGCGAAACCTTGAGAAGAAGCCTGAAATGAGAGAACACTTCCTCAGTTTCATGGATAAGGTTTTTAAAAATGGTCATGCCGAGTTAGCAACCCCTCATAGTGAGGAAGAAGAGCAGTGGTATTTGCCAATATTCGGCGTATACCACCCCAAGAAACCAAAGAAAATAAGAGTGGTATTTGACCCGAGTGCCCAGTTCAATGGTGTGTCCCTCAATGATGTGCTCTTGACTGGACCAGACTTGAACAACACACTTTTAGGTGTCTTGATCCGTTTCAGGAAAGAAGCTATTGCATTCACAGCAGACATTGAACAGATGTTCTATTCATTCTTGGTAAGAGAAGAGGACAGGGACTTCTTGAGATTCTTATGGTTCCGTGACAACGATTTCAGCAAAGACATTGTGGACTACCGCATGACGGTTCATGTTTTCGGGAACAGCCCCTCACCTGCGGTTGCTATTCACGGTTTACACCAATCTGTTCAAGGCAGCGAGCTCCATATTGACCCTGATGTGAAGCACTTCGTAATGAAAGACTTCTGTGTAGATGATGGATTGAAGTCTCTGTCTACAGTTGAAGCTGCTATTGACTTATTAAAAAAGACACAAGATGTACTATCCAAATCAAATCTGAGACTACACAAAATTGCAGCAAACCGCGAAGAAGTCATGGAAGCCTTCCCATCAAAGGACCATGCCAGCGACTTGAAAGACCTCGACTTCAACACAGACACAGTGCCAATGCAACAAAGTCTTGGACTCAATTGGAATCTCCAGACTGACTGCTTTGTCTTCATTGTCTCCGACGTGATAAAGCCCTACACTCGACGAGGTGTTTTGTCCACCATCAACAGCCTCTATGACCCTCTAGGATTTGCAGCTCCAGTTGCAATCCAAGGCAAAGCAATTTTAAGAGAACTCACTACAGAGAAAGGTGACTGGGACGCACCATTGCCTAGTGAAATGGAGGAATCTTGGACGTCATGGAGGGCATCTTTAGCAGAATTGTCAAGCCTGATAATTCCCCGGGCCTACACTGAGTCTTCACCATTGGCAGCTATCCGCAGGGAATTGTGTGTCTTCTCTGATGCCTCAACAAAAGCAATCGCTGCGGTAGCCTACCTTAAAATCACAGACAGTGCTGGATATAATCACATCGGCTTCGTTATGGGAAAGGCCAAGCTAGCCCCCCGTCCAGAACACACAATTCCGAGACTAGAACTTTGTGCAGCAGTACTTGCTGTAGAGTTAGCAGAACTACTCACAGCAGAACTTGACCTTGAACTTGATACCACAACGTTTTACACAGATAGCAAAGTCGTTTTAGGCTATATTTGTAATGAAACCAGACGCTTCTATGTTTATGTGAATAACAGGGTCTTGCGCATTCGAAAATCTTCCAGTCCATACCAGTGGCACTATGTGGCCACAGACCAGAACCCGGCAGATCATGCAACGCGCTCTGTTGCGGCTGGCCATTTAAGCAAGACGAACTGGCTGAGTGGACCGAGCTTCCTGTCTAAACTGGACCAACAAGTGCCTGGTAATGCCTTTGATCTTGTGGATCCAAGTTCAGATTCAGACATTCGTCCTCTAACGTCAGCCTTGATCACGACTGCCATATCTAATAAGCTTGGTTCACAGAGATTTGCTAAGTTCTCTTCATGGACGTCACTGATTCGTGCCATCATGCACCTCAAACACATAGTCCGCTGTTTCAGTTCTTCCACAACAAACACAACGTGTAAGGGCTGGCATTTATGCAAGACAGATATCACTGTGGAGGACTCCAACCAAGCGTCAGCCACGATCATTCAAACGGTGCAAGAAGAGGTCTACAGTGAGGAAATAAACTGCATCAAAGGACATAAAAGCATTCCCAAAAACAGTCCTCTCAAGAACTTAGATCCGTTTCTCGATCCGAATGGTCTCCTCAGAGTTGGAGGCCGTCTTCATCATTCAAGTCTAAATCAACAGGAGAAGACTCCTTTGATAATCCCAGGCAATCATCACATCGCCGTCTTGATTATCAGACAGTACCATGAGAAAGTTCACCATCAAGGCCGTCACTTTACGGAAGGAACTGTCCGTTCAGCTGGCTTTTGGATTATTGGTGGAAAAAGGAAAGTGAGCAGTATTATCTACAAATGTGTGCAATGCAGACGTCTCAGAGCGCCTGCTGGTGGTCAGAAAATGGCTAATCTCCCAGCAGATCGTCTTTCAACAGATCCTCCTTTTACAAATATCGGACTGGATGTATTTGGCCCTTGGAGTGTCTGTTCTCGCCGAACAAGAGGAGGCTTCTCACAAAGCAAACGCTGGGCTGTGATCTTTACATGTATGAGTGTTAGAGCCGTGCATATCGAAGTTATTGAGTCCCTCGACACATCCAGTTTCATCAATGCTCTAAGGCGGTTCCTAGCTGCAAGAGGACCAGTTAAGAGTATCCGCTCCGATAGAGGGACTAATTTTGTGAGTGCATGCAAAAACCTGAAAATACCTACGAACATTGACCACTCCAGTATTAAGTCCTACCTTTCAGACCAAGGATGTTCTTGGACTTTCAACCCCCCTCATGCTTCTCATTTCGGTGGGACGTGGGAAAGGATGATTGGCCTCGCCAAGAGGATACTGGACTCCATGTTCCTACAACTGAAAGACAAACTTACCCACGAAGTGCTGGTAACCTTTATGGCAGAAGTGGCGGCCATTATTAATTCCCGACCACTTGTTCCTGTGACAGCTGACCCGGACGAGTCGTTCATACTCACACCAGCTACTCTTCTAACTCAAAAGGTGCTCCCCCTACAGGCTCCTGCAGGAGAATTCGGGCCTGCCGACTTCTACAAGCGTCAGTGGAGGCATGTCCAACATCTGTCCAACACCTTCTGGGACAGATGGCGCAAACAATTCCTTCCAACTCTTCAAGTACGAAGAAAATGGCAATGTCCACACAAGAACATTGAACCGAAGAGCATCGTTCTTATTAAGGACCACCAAGTATCAAGGAACCTATGGCCACTTGGCATGGTGACAAAGGCTTTCCCAAGCAAAGACGGAAGAGTCCGCCAAGTCGAGGTGAAGGTGATCAAGCCTGGAGGAGAGACGCTGTTCGTGAGACCAGTAGTGGAGTTGGTGCTGCTTCTCCCTCCTGATGTTTAGACTATGGACAAGTGGGTGGCATGTAATTATGCCAGGCGGGGAGTGTTCTGTTTGTGATTTAAAGTTAGTAATTAAAGTAGACTAAAATAACGTTATTAATTTTATAAATAGCTAAGTATATTATTTTACTATAGAACGCTTTATTTAAAAAAAAAAGAAAAGAAAAGAAAAGAGAGCGAGAGAGCGGTAGATCGAAACAGGATGTGACATCATCAAACCGGAAATCGCGTCGACGAAAACAGGAAGCATAGGCGCTAGATCGTCAGTGACAGAAACGTGACAAACAGTCCAATCCAGTACAATCCACACACATCGAACGCCTTTGGTAGCATCGTTGGTATGTATAACTTTGTAGTGTTGTTTATCCACATTTCTGTGGCATTATTATTTGAAAGGATGTTTATTTGATGACGTTTATAAATACGTTTTGCTAGCACTCGCTATTAGTGTTAGCCTAACACCATTATTGTAGTGATTGAGGTAATGTTTGTGTAGTCCATTTGTTTATAAGTAATTAATTTACAGTAATCTGCATTTAAGGTGTTTTTATTTTCACATCTATTTGGAAGTGAAAAGTGATATTGTTTTATAATGTTGTTACAGTTTCACCTTCTTTACCATCATTAAACCTGTGGACCAGAGCAGCGTCTTCAGAGTCGTGATGTTTTAGATGAGTTTAGCTGACTGTCCGAACAAGGCTGAGACAGTACAGTGATTTTGTATTTAGTAGCGTTAGTCTCACAGTGGTAATCTGAGACGCTGGTTTAGTCAGAGGTTGACAAGCTATACTGACTAGGTTTGTAACTTCTGACTTATTTCTTCTCATTTCTTTGGCCAACTTTCTATTTCTTGTAATCACAGGAATGCTACAAGCTTCCTCGGGTCCTGACTTATTCTGGGAACACACATTTTTTATATTGTATATGTAGTCTGGACCCAAAGCATATCAGACCGAGCTGTAGTTGAGATTCTCCATAGCCAAAGATGGAGGTTGGCAGGTGGGTAGCTGTTTGCTGAGGCTTGGTGGAGTCAGACGATTCACAAGGTTCTGTATTGGGGTCCCTACTGTTCTTGTTATATTTACTGCCCTTGCTCCATCCTAAGAAAACCTGGGATTTCTTTTCACTGCTATGTGGATGACAGTCAGATCTATGTCCCGTTTCGGGAAAAGGACGCTATCTCATTGAGGACTCTTTTGTCCTGTCTGGAGGAAATCAAAGCCTGGATGGCTTTTAATTTCTTCAACTTCAATGAGAAAAAAAAACAGAAGTTATGGTCTTTGGTCCCAGTGGCCCTTCTCATCCTGCTGACCTGGGTCCTCTGGCACACTATCTAAAGCAAACAGTCTCAAAACTGGGTGTTAAGATGGACAGTGACTTTAAACTGGACCGGCAAATTGCTGCTGTTGTCAAATCCAGCTTTTTTCACCTTAGGCAGCTGGCTAAGGTAAAAAATCTCTTATCTCATCAGCTCTTAGAAATGGTAATCCATGCCTTTGTTACACCTTGACTGGATTGCTGTAATGCATTTTACTTTGGAATCAGCCAGTCCTCCCTCAAGCGTGTCCAGCTTGTCCAAAATGCTGCTGCTTGTCTCCTTACTGGTGCCCATAAGAGGGAACACACAACCCCTATCCTGGCCTCTCTTCACTGGCTGCCCGTGAAATTTAGAGTCCATTTTAAGATTGTTTTATTTGTTTTTAAATTACTAAATGGGCTTACCCCACCTTATCTCGCTGAGCTCTTGCACCCCTACACACCTGACCGGTGCCTCAGGTCAGCAGACCAAACACAATTGGAGGTACCGAGGGCGAAGCGGAGGCTTAAAGGGGATCCCCCTTGGTTTTGTGATGTGTAGGAATTTGATGTTTATTTTATTTATTTATCTATGTATTTTTTTATTTCTTTATTCACTTGGCCACTTATTAATTGACTGATGTAAATTTTATTTACTTATAAAAAAATTGTATACTCACTTAAAATGTTTGCTTTGTTCTTGTTTTTGTTACCTTTTTCTTTACTGCACAACTGATTTATGTTTCATGTACAACACTTTATATGGAGCACGGGTGTCAAACTCATATTAGCTCAGGGGCTGCATGGAGGAAAATATATTTCCAAGTGGGCCGGATCAGTAAAATCATGGTTTAAACATTTTGCCGTCAATTATACGCAGATTTTTGCTATTTGTAGGCTAGCCCTAAATTACGGAGCTCAACTGTAATCTGTTGAGCTCTGTTGAGCTGTACTGTTCCAAAAAATAACATGAATGCAAATGTAACGCGGCAACACTTTGCCTGGATGTGTTCTGGATGTGTTAAATCTACCTGTTTTGCATATATATTGTCACTCGCCATTTTCACTGAAGCAACACCCTTTGATCCCGGCGGTTTTCCTGGATTTTGACTGACTTTTGCAAGGCCCACAGAATATTGTGTTCTATTGTTATAAAAACATGGAACCTACCAAAAGAAAGATTAGCATCTCTTATTTCATCAGGAAAAAAAGGATATTTCTATCTCTTTCCGTTTTGCAGCAATTAGCATTCAAATATAGCTAAGTTTTATCATGATTCACAAATCTGTTTAAAACTGTGGGGGAAACAGGGCCCTGGTTGATCTCTTATACTCTGCTGCCACCTGCTGGTCGTTTTTGTAATAACTACCATTGCTTCAACAGTTCTCTTAAGTTCAGAGGCTGCATCAAAGCCTTTTCTGTATGCGCTATCATTAAAACACACTTGGAACACTTAATATTTAAAATGGGAGCAAATTAATTAATATAAGGATGTTAATCCTTGTCATATCTATAGTGTTACCAGTAATTAATTTATGTTGTATTTAATTTTTGTCAGTCTATGATTTAAAATAAAATAACTAAATAAAGAAATAAATAAACAAACCACAACTTTAAGCTGTGTGTAAAATAATGACATCCATACAAGTTGCATTGCTCATCTGAGGACTGCTTGTGAAATTATAAATTTATATGTTTTGATTGTGGCCAGCTGATTAATTGGTCCCACATTACAAATTATTCTTTACTTTACAAAATCATCTCGCGGGCCGGGCGAAACCCCATTGCGGGCCTGATCCGGCCCGCGGGCCGTATGTGTGACACCTCTGGTAGAGAGCAATGCCTGTTTTTAAAGTGCTTTATAAATAAAGTTGAGCTGAGCTGTGTGTGCCTTGCGATAGGCTGGCAACAAGTTCAGGGTTTACCCCGCCTACTACCCGAAGACAGCTGGGATAGGCTCCAGCACACCTGTGACCTTTATGAGGAAACACGGTTCAGAAAATGAATGGATGGATGGATGGATGGATTAATGGAATGATTAGTTTAAACCTGTTGTGTGTATTGTCTTTTTTTTAGGCCTTTTCTGACTTAAGTGGGACGATGCACAGCATTGTTTTGACATCAGGGACACTGTCACCAGTGGGATCCTTCTCTTCGGAACTTGGGGTGAAATTTTCTATTCAACTGGAGGCCAACCATGTCATCAACAAATCACAGGTCAATGTACTTTATATGTGATTTTGTGATTCCATTGAGTTGTATTCTATGCTTTTCAAAACAAGTTACACAATATAACATAAATACCATTTGCACGTGATGTCACAGCCCTCATAGGAACACCCCTTTCCGGACGTTGGACGGCAAAAGAACCGCTTGCCTCATACAAATCCACTGAATCTCGTACAACGTATTGTCCTGTATCTAATCGATTATTTTCTAAATTGGTTATAGCTTGCTAGTGCAGTCGGTTGTACTAATAGACAAGAAAGTGTGTAAACCAAACATAGCTTTTTATCGCGTACCTACCGATGAAGACGTCGATGGGAGCAGCCGGACTCGAGAGGCAGCCCTCAAAAGTATTTGCGGATTAGCAGCGATCATCTTTTACGAAGTTAGTAAGATCACTGTTCATATATTTTTCTTTCCATTTTTATTCTTTTTTTTTTTCCAAAACAATGCAAATACAATCCAGGATATCATGCAATGCTTACACAATAAACAAAACAAAATAAGTACTCATAACACAAACTAGTGCTAAGTATTCCTATACAATTAAAATAACCATAAATCCAATCTACTGAACATCATCATTCTTTATGAATTATATAAAAGGCTTCCAGTTCGCTTCAACTGTGTCCTTTTTGCCCTTTAAGACATATGTAATTCTTTCTAATGGAAGAGTTGCTAACGTTTGGCGTTTCCATTGTTCCAACTTTGGTCTAACATTTCTTCCAAGAAAGGGATATTCATCATTTGGCATTGAGCAAACATAAGTCCAAAAGCATCCGTTCATTATGAGAAAATGTATGTCTCTCAGCAGGCACGGGGGGGTATGGGTGCCCAAGCACATGCCCTTTTAACAAGACGTGCCCAAAATGCCCCTTCGTCCAACCTTTTTTTTGTGCGTGTAATACAAATTTTGTTGCCTTCCAAAACTAAATTCAAACATTAAAAAAAAATATTTATGATTATCTATTATTATTACACTATGTTGCTACAGTTGGTTGCAACTCCTGCGAGATCCTAATAGCCAATGACAAGAGGACGGGTGGGGGCGATCAGACGCACGTCCTACAAATCTACTTCCACGTCAGCCTGCGCGCGCTCGTCCGCCGGCCGGATGGCCGCCCACGTCATATTTATGTAGCAAATTGTGTCTCCCGCTGCCTTTTTGTGGATTAAAAAAAAAAGCAAAGCGACGTACTGTAATGGGTGCCACCACAACGTCACCCTCGATCAAGGCTGACACTGTTCACATCGCTGGAATTCCTGTGAGTTCTCACGTTATAACGTTCACATGATCACATGTTCAAGTGAGTGGAGAAACGTATTTTAATCAGTCAAGCCACACACACAACGTATGCATGGACAATTTGTAGAACAACGCACACAGTGATGCGGTTAAACTGACACCCCGCCCCCCTCCACACACACACACACACACACACGCAGGCACACAAAAACAAAACAACAGCAATACCTTATGTTGCAGGATAAAATTACTTAATATATTGCAGTACAATGTGAGTTGAATTCTGTTTTTTGTTCCTAAGCTTGTTAATATTGACTGTCACCAAGTTATAATAAACAATGCACTTTACACATGGTCCTTTTAGATTGATATTTTGCTTTGTGTATCATTATCAGTCTTGCAGTAGAGGCAAGTGAAATGAAATAACACAAAATAAAATTAATACAAGTATGTAGTTATACATGTAAATAAAAGTAATAATACATTAGTAAGACATAGGGAAGTGAATATTAGTAATAAGTATCAATAAAATAAATTACAGCATGCTGACACCATAAAACACTGAACCGATGCAAAGTCTCATGCTGAGTCAAAGACCAAAGAATAGAGATGTCTGGCAAAAACCACAAGATATAAAATTTTGTCCGTATCGTACGGCCTTAAATCCAACCAGCGGAGGAAGGCAACTGCTCGCCCCTCGACGATAAAAGGGGCTGCGTCACAGAGTTATTCCTTCTGACATGCTAATGAACTTTTGAGTTGAATAAATGCACACAGAACTACACCATTGATTTTCATTTGTCTTTTAGATTTCATGATGAACTGTCGCTTTTACATGACAAAAAATATTTCTGAGCACTTTTTGCATTGTCACAATGCCACTGTTCAGCCTGAAAAACATTAGATTTCGGTTGAAGAAGTGTGCCCCCTAACAAAAAAATATATAAATAAAAAATAAAAATAAAAAATCGATAAATGTGTGTGTACATTGAGAACCAAAATGAATTTTTAACCAACAGTTCAAAAATTACATTTTTGTGAAGTGGAGACATTTTGGTCGGTCCTCACAACTCAAGACCTCTTTCTTAGGGTCAAGACTTAGTTTTACAGTTTAGGCTTGAATCAATTCTGATGATTAAAGGAAGGCACCTTTAATTTTACATGTTTGGCTTGATTGGCAGTAAATAGTTAGTTTAGCTACGAAACATGCATAAGAGCTGAAGAATACACCCCTATATTGATTTATTTAACTTTTTTTCATCATAGAAGTACTTCCGTGTTGGAACACCCCCAAGTGGTGACGTAACAAGTGTGTATACTCGCTTGGCGAATAGTAGTTCACGCAGACATAACGAGGAGGAGGACACAAACGTCACTTATGCCTTACTGTATTGCAAAATTTTGCAAGGTGTCGTCAAGGAAAAACCCGCGAGGTGCGCACTGGTATGTTATCCCAAAAAAAGGCTATTTGCGTAGACAATGGCTTGCTAAGTGCTGTCAACCTCCCGGCAAGGACAAGCAGGCGCGTGTGTGCAGCGAACATTTCAGGCATGAGGACTTCGAAAATATGTTAAAATTTGAGATGGGGTACGCCACACGCCTAATACTAAAGCCCAACGCAGTGCCGAGTATCTTTAAAGAACCAGACGTGGGAATTGATCCAGCCGATGGAGGATCTCTGGCGGCTACTTCCGCAACTGCTAGCAACACGGAGCCTTTACTCTCACCAACAGCCGGCACAAATCGATGTCTACCGGCGGCCACTGCAAGATCTCGGAGAAGAGAAGCAACATTAAAGAGAAAGGTAAGCATGTTTGGGGGGGTATTATACTGCACTGACTGTTTTATTTCATAATTCATTTGAGTGTAAACATCGTCAAGTACGGGGACGAGGACGTTATGTTTTATTAGCTCGTAAGTTGTTTATACTTCACAAATTGACTATGTTCAGAATCTTATTTTAACAAAAAACGTATAGAATGTGGATTAGAGTCATTATCATCGGCATGTGCGACATACTACATTTGTGTTCTGTCCCGCTGTTCTTCTTGTGGTGCATTCCAGTTTCATTTGCATTTCTATTCATTTCATTCGGATCCAAACCATTGATAACCAGCCTAGCTAACGGTGTCTCGCATTTCCTTAATTCATTCTGTCTATAAATAAACACGGTTAATACACAACCTTCTTGCAAGCTTTCGTTTACATCATCGGGACGCTATGCAAAAAAGAAAAAAAAAAAAACAGCTAGGGGAGGTTGGGCGCTGTAACGACGATACATATAATTATATTATTTTTTCTTTTTCCTGAAATAACTGCAACTGCACCAGTGCTGTGTGCATCATACAGTACAATTTGTTATGTATTTATTATGGACGCCAGTCACGTCACAATACTCAATTTATCATAACATGGCATTATTAAAAATGGGTCAATATCGTTTTGGTCTTACCTTGGTGTAAAATTACGAGCTGGTTGGGACAGAAGTACACAAAATAATACCAAGTACAAAAAATGAAAAATAAACTGTCATCTTACCAGGTTAAGCGTTTAGAAAAATTCATCCTCAATAATTCTACACATTACCCCCATCCCACACAAGTACGAACTGTCTATCTATTCATCATACAACTAGATTTAAAAAAAAGCAAAAACATTATGTGTGTATATATATATATATATATATATATATATGAATTATTATTATTATATATTTTTTTAACATATCTGTCTCTTTATTTTCAGATGGTCGAGGAGCTGTTGTCAAGTTTGCCTGAGCCGACAACTCCCACAATCTGTCCTGTGGCTGATGATGCTGACCTGTCAGTACCGACGGATCCAACTGGGCCTACATCATCTGAACCATCAACATCACCTGTTCATGGTCCCTGCACCAACTGCAGACAATCAGTTCCATGTACAGCCTCGCTTATACCATCTATGTCGGGTAAGTTTGGGGAAGAGGGTTGTTCATTGAGGAAATGTAGAGAGATGTTTATAGTATTAAATGTAAGTCTTCAGTTCTGATCTATTTTTTTTCCATTTCATTTCAGAGGCATCCACACAGACTTCGGATATTTGTCACTTAATCTCACATGCATCCACACAAACTATAGAACTTTTAGATTTTGTTACAAATGCGTTAATAAGGATCACAATTATGCCCAAAATGTACAGGAAGAACAATATGATTTGTTTCAATGCAGCGTCAATGCAAACAATTCAATGCACATTGGAACACTGTCAAGACCAAGTGATGTATTCTCATGTGGGGAAACTGAAAATAAGTATGAAAATCCCTTGAAGAAAAGGAAAATAGTTATAGACCAAGACTATGTGCCCTCGTCGATTAACGACTCTGATACAGAATCAGATTCAGATCTCAGTGACGAAGATGATTCGTGCCCTTGGAAAGACTCAGGACAAGACAATATCGCAGACCAGATTAAATACTTAGTTTTTGAAGGTCCTCTCTTGGAACTTTTCAAAACATGTAGAATTAAAGGTTGCTCATCTGAAGTCGTGGAATTGCAGAGACACATCTCTGGATCCAGAATGATTGTGAACACCAAATGTTCTTCCGGTTGTTTTCTTGGTGTTCACAACCACTGCTAAACAAGATGGGTGCTGGAAATTTACTATTTTCAGCAGCAATCCTCTTTTCTGGAAACACCTACACAACAATGTTTGATATCGCTGACCATCTTAATATGCCGATTGTTAGTGAGACTAGGTTCTATAACTTGCAGAAAAAAATATTTATTCCCTGTGGTGAATGAGACATGGCTGTCCATTCGTGCTGCCTTGCTGGATGGCTTGAATGGTGAACAGAAAATAACTTTGTGTGGAGATGGTCGGTGCGACAGCCCAGGATATTGTGCCAAATATGGGACGTACACTCTCATGGAAGGTGAATGTGGTTATGTTGTGATTTTTCACATTGCAAACATTGCAGATCCTACAAGTGAAGAACTCCAATGCCATGGAACCAATTGGACTCAAGAAGTGTCTGAATACACTAAAAGAGGAAAACATCAACATCGGAATCTTGGCAACCGACCGTCACTTAAGTATTGCTAAGATCATGAGGACTGAATACAGTGAAATAATCCATCAGTATATTGTCTGGCATCTTGCGAAGGGTGTCATAAAAAAAAACTGTGTTCCAAAGCGAAAAACGAATGTCAGGACTTGAGGCTATGGATCCAGTCAATCAGCAATTATCTGTGGTGGTGTTCAATGACTTGCGAGGATGATGCTGAACTGCTGCTGGAAAAGTGGAGCTCAATTGTGTATCACACAGAAAATGTTCACTCGTGGCATGACAAAAAAAAATTCCATGCCTGTCAGCACCCTCCCCTCTCCGATGATGACGAACAATCAAAGGCATGGTAATCTGATCTCAAACGTGTGACAAAGTACTGTCATACTGGTAGCCTTGAAGTCTACCATAGTCTCATTACAAAGTATGCTCCAAAGAGGCATCATTTCAGTTATGAGGGAATGGTGTGTCGGACACAGTTGGCAGCGATCGACCATAATTATCATGTTGGGCGAATGCAAGCTATCACAACAAAAACTGGGCTGCCACGATATAACATAGTTTACCCGAAGTCTCTGAGCCACAACCGAAAGTGGGTTGCCAAAATCATCAAAAAGGAGAAAAAGTACTTGTATCGTGGAGATTTGATGAGAGATGTGGTGCAGACGAAAATGCTGTCATTGCAAAAGAAGCGTGCTGAACTTCCCAATGTGAACCACAACATTGCTTCAGTCACAAGGTCAAAGAAAGATGAAGTTATCAAATTGACACACCTGAACACCAGATTTCTATGTTAAAAAAAAAATGTGAGCAATGAAAGTGTCAGCCATGTGCATCTGAAATGTTTTCAGTAAGTATGGATTAACTAGATTTCCAAATACACATTTTCTGTTCTACATCTATATTGTTTGCACTTGTCCCATAAGTAACCTTTTCCTTCACATTTCGAAATTTGGCTTGTCAAGTTAAATTATTATTATTTTTTGTTCTACTAGCCAGTAAACGTGATAATAAAATGCCATTGTTTGAACTTATTTCGCCATTGAAAGTGTATTTTACATTTATTTATTTTTTTAAATATGTACAGTATGCATTCTGTTGTGTGTATCACATGAAAGCATTAGTGACATAACACCAGGATAGCATAATATTTAGTCAAATACTGTTGGATTTTATTTCAACAAACTATTTTTTTTATCATTTGAACAATCAAAATGCAGAAGAAACTGAGCAATATATTCTGAAATTGTTCTTCACCCTCCAACTTAGGCAAAGAATGATCACGATTTGTGTGTGTGTGTGTGTGTGTGTGTGTTTTGAATATGAAAGCTAAAGGGGCCATAAAAAAGGCTGGCCATTTTAGTTCAGCAGTAGTGATTGTGCGGTTATTGCACTCATGCCCCAAAATAAGAAAAGAAAACCTGCAAATGTGCAGAAAGCGCTAACAAAGTGCACATGTTGAAGTGAACAGGATTCACGAAAAATATTGCACATTGTTTACAGATTGTGATGTGCTACAATTTAGACCAGGAAGACATCATCATCTTCATGAATAAGTAAAGTGTCCCTTTAAGGTTAGGGAAAGGGGCAATGGACAATGAACATTGTATGTTGTGGTCATATGTAAAGTTTATCGTGAATTTTGTATTGGCTGCTACAATTCAGCCAGCTCAAGATTAATGAGCGTTGTCAATACAGCCTTACAGAACTATAGTACGATGAGTTATATTGTAAATTATGGTTCTGTAAGGCGTTTCAAACTCTTCTTCCATGTGTAACAGATGCCAGCTTGAGCTGTGCGATTGTACTTTAGTATAACTTCCCTTCTCTGAGCTTTCACAGGGTCTTTTGCCCTTTTGCTGACTTTTAACTTATCAGTCAGTGTGCTCCACTTCCAAGGTGATGCTGCAGTTCGAACCCAGAGTGGGTCGATGACGATACTCGAATTCCATCGGTTATACATGTGCCCCTTTTTTTAATTTGAGCACCTGCCCCTTCAAAGATCACTGCACGCCCCTGTCTCTCAGGGTAAAGGCCGAACAAAAACAACTGGGGATCCACTGGTATAGATTTAAGGATAATTATTTCCATTACATTTTTAACCTCCTTCCAAAACAATACTATTTTCTGCACTGCAAAAACACGTCTGCTTAATATGAGATAAAATACACTTCTTCTTAGTGTAAATTAACTAGAAACAAGTGAAACTAGAGCTGCGAGCAGCTATAAAGGGCCCTCGCAGCCCGGGCCACGTTGGGATACTTGCACGTTTGGGTACTTGCACGTTGGGGTACTCGCACATTGGGGTACTGGCACATTTGGAGCAAAGTTTCTTTGAACATGGCATGATAAACCTTTACATGTGAATTTTTTTTGCCAGGTGTGATGTGTGTGTCAAGCTGAATGTGTTTTGGTGATTGTCAAGATCTGCAAAAATCAGCGTCCGTTTTTATTTTTAGGGAATGAGTTGACCTGACTGTTTTTTTTTTTTTTTTTTGCAAAAGTGTATATATACCCATCATCGCTCGTACTCATTGCACAATGTTGCTTTTATTGTCCACAGAGGCGATAAAAAAAAAAAAAAAGAAACTGAATAAAAAAAGTACATATGTTTGGATCGGTCTGATACCAGTGAACATCTTGAGTAGTGGAAAGTAAAAGAATATTCATAAATGACTTTGTTATAACACTTACGAGTTCACAAATTTTGTTCAAAATACCGTAAGTGGGGTTGTTGATTTTTTTTTACGCCTCAAGGACTAGGTGGCGCAGTATTTATAACTGAATTTTGTCATAGAGATACCTTCAGGCCTTGACTATAAATATACATGTCAAGTTTGGGATTTTTTGTAGCATGTACCGGGGAGTTATTAAGCATATCCTTCATTCACGATACTGCTTTTAACGTCCATAAAGGCTATCAAAAATAAATAAAACTAAATAAAAAGTATGTATGTTTGGATAGGTCTGATGCCAGTGAACATTTTGAGTGGTGGAAGTAAAAGAATATTCATAAATGACTTAGTTATCACACTGAGAATGAGTTTACAATTTTTGTAAAAATACCGTAAGTGGGGTATTTTTTTTTCATGGCTCAAGGGCTCGGTGGCGCTGCATATATAACTGAAAGTTGTCATAGAGATACCGTCAGGCCTTGACGATAAACATACATGTCAAGTTTGGGATTTTTTGGAGCATTTACCGGGGAGTTATCAAGCATATCCTTTTTCATTGCGAAACGTGTTTACAATTTTTGTAAAAATACCGTAAGTGGGGTATTTTTTTTTCATGCCTCAAGGGCTAGGTGACGCTGCATATATAACTGAATGTTGTCGTTGGCTCAGGTCTTGACATGGTCCAGGTCAAGTCTGAAGTCAGTCAGATGAAACATGTAGGAGAAGTGGGAAAAAGTATGCCCCCTGTAAATGTGCAAAAATCGTCAAAAATGGGGCATTCAAAAATTCGTAGCTCACTTCCTGTTCATTTTAGCACATGGGTCCAAGAGACTTTTTTTGTAGGTCTTGGGCTCCCTCATACACCTAAAAATATTTGTCATTCTTGCTTAAACGTACAACCGGGGCTGCTTCGTTAAAAATTTCTAGGGGGCGCTATTGAGTCATTTCTGTAAAAATAGCACAATCAACAATAAAATATTGCTCATTTTACCAGGCCAGATGTCTTTGCCAAGTTTCATGAGTTTCTGTGCATGTTTAGAATCTCAAAACTGGCCTTGTTTTCTTGGCGAACAGCGCTTAGCCACGGCCACAGCGATTCGCGAAAACTCACAAACTTCGTGTTGTGACATCGTGAAGGCCGAAACCCTCATCTGAGCAAATATGAGGTTGGTCCAGTTAACGTGGTTGGAAAAAAACGTTGAAGAAAAATCGTAAGAAAAAAAAGTCACCAGTCGGTGGCGCTATCAGTAAGATGAAATATAAGTTCGTAGATGTCTTTAGGGCTGGACTCTCATCAAATGTGTGAAATTTTGAGAAGATAGGATCATCTGGGTCAAGTTAATGCAGCTTTTATTGTCACGAAAAATCTTCAGACTTTGCGTCACCGTAGCGGCCACGCCCTTTGGCCAAGAGTTACAATATTCGGCGTGGGGCATGATCAACATCTTAAGGCTTTTCTGAACAATTTTCAACTGGATCCCTTCAAGGAGCTCAGCGCTGTAGCTAAAAACGTAAAGTATGACATTTATTGTTACCACTAGGTGGCGCTATATGTATAAATGAATTTTATCGTATATATGTTTTCAGGCCGTGACTATTATGTTGCCTGAGAAGTTTGAGATTTTTTGGAGCTTTAACATGGGAGTTATTAAGCATTTTGTCTTTCTGGAAAAATGAAATTTTAAAGGCAATATTTGATGCCCCGCCCCCGTCATATAGTATTTCGAAAAGGCAAGATGTTTTGCCCAGTTGTTCTCTCAGGTCTTGAGATGATAAATACCAAGTTTGAAGTCAATTGGATGAAAAATGTTTGCAAAGGGGGAAATAGCATGACCACAGTGAATGTGCCAAAATAGGCCAAAATTGGACATTAAAAAATTCATAGCTCACTTCCTGTACATTTTCGCTACATGGTCCCAATTGACCTTTTGTGCGTCCCGGGGTGCTACAAGAGCCTGCCAATTTTCGTAGCTCTTGGTCAAAAGTGCCGGGATTGGTTTTTATTTTTTTATGCTAGGTGGCGCTATAGAGTAACATTTTTATGACAACGTCAGAATATCAAATTTTTCGCCGGGCCCGAAGAGTGTGCAAATTTCGGTGAGTTTTCGTAAATGTTTAGGTCCTCAAAAATGCGATCGTTTGCGGAGAATAAAGAATAATAATAACTAGAGCTGCGAGCAGCTATAAAGGGCCCTCGCAGCCCGGGCCACGTTGGGGTCCTTGCACGTTGGGGTACTTGCACGTTGGGGTACTGGCACGTTGGGGTACTGGCATATTGGAAGCAAAATTTCTTTGAAAATGGCATAATAAACGTTTACATGTAGAATATTTTTTTTGCCAGTGTCTGTCAAGCTCAACGGATTTTGGTGATTGTTAAGACCTGCAAAAATCAGCGTCCTTATTTATTTTTAGGCAATGAGTTGCCCTGATTGGTATTTTTTTGTAAAAGTGTATATACACATCATCTCTCGTTGTACTCATTGCACAATGTTTACTTTTATTGTCCAAAGGGGCAATCAAAAATGAATAAAACAAAATGGAAACGTACATACGTTTGGATCGGTGTGAAGCCAGTGAACAATTTGAGTGGTGGAAACTAAAAGAATATTCATAAATGACTTAGTTATCACACTTAGAATGAGTGTACATTTTTTGTACAAAATACCGTATGTGGGGTATTTTTTTTAATTTTTTTTATATAAGCCTCAACGGCTAGGTGGCGCTGTATTTATAACTGAATGTTGTCATAGAGATACCTTCAGGCCTTGATTATAAGCATACATGTCAAGTGTGGGATTTTTTTTGGAGCATGTACCGTGGAGTTATTAAGCATATCCTTCATTCACGATATTGCTTTTAATGTCCATAGAGGCTATCAAAAATAAATAAAAATATATATATGTTTGGATAAGTCTGATGCCAGTGAACATTTTGAGTGGTGGAAACTAAAAGAATATTCATAAATGACTTAGTTATCACACTTAGAATGAGTTTACATTTTTTGTACAAAATACCGTATGTGGGGTATTTTTTTTTTTATGCCTCAAGGGCTAGGTGGCGCTGCATATATAACTGAATGTTGTCATAGAGATAGCTTCAGGCCTTGACGATAAACATACATGTCAAGTTTGTGATTTTTTGGAGCATGTACCGGGGAGTTATTAAGCATATCCTTTTTCAGTGCGAAACACAAATTTTGATGCCCCGCCTTCATCATATAGTATTTCGAAAGGTCAAGATTTTTCCCCCTGTCGTTGGCTCAGGTCTTGACAATGGTCCAGGTCAAGTCTTAACTCAGTCAGATGAAACGTGTAGGAGAAGTGGGCAAAAGTCTGCCCCCTGTGAATGTGCAAAAATAGTCAAAAATGGGACATTCAAAAATTCGTAGCTAACTTCCTGTTCCTTTTAGCATATGGGTCCAAGAGACTTTTTTGTAGGTCTTGGGCTCCCTCATACACCTAAAAATATTCGTCGTTCTTGCTTAAACGTACAACCGGGGCTGCTTCGTTAAAAACCTCTCGGGGGCGCTATTGAGTCATTTTTGTAAAAATAGCACAATCAACAATAAAATATTGCTCATTTTACCAGGCCAGATGTGTGTGCCAAGTTTCATGAGTTTCTGTGCATGTTTAGACCCTCAAAACTGGCGTTGTTTTCTTGGCGAACAGCGCTTAGCCACACCCACAGCAATTCGCGAAAACTCACAAACTTCGTGTTGTGACATCATGAAGGCCGAAACCCTCATCTGAGCAAATATGAGGTAGGTCCAGTTAACGTGTTTGGAGAAAAACGTAGAAGAAAATTCGTAAGAAAAAAAATTGCCACTAGGTGGCGCTATCAGTTAGATGAAATATAAGTCAGTAGATGTCTTTAGGGCTGGACTCTCATCAAATGTGTGAAATTTTGAGAAGATAGGATCATCTCGGTCAAGTTAATGCAGCTTTTATTTTCACGAAAAATCTTCAGACTTTGCGTCACCGTAGCGGCCACGCCCTTTGGCGAAAAGTTACAATATTCGGTGTGGGGCATGATCAACATCTTAAGGCTTTTCTGACCAATTTTCAAATGGATCCCTTCAACAAGCTCAGCACAGTAGCTAAAAACGTAAAGTATGACATTTATTGTAATCACTAGGTGGCGCTATATGTATAACTGAATTTTATCATATAGATGTTTTCAGGCCGTGACTATTACGTTGCCTGAGAAGTTTGAGATTTTTTGGAGCTTGAACATGGGAGTTATTAAGCATTTGCTCTTTCTGGACAAATGAAATTTTAAAGGCAATATTTGATGCCCCGCCCCCGTCATATAGTATTTCAAAAAGGCAAGATGTTTTGCCCAGTTTTTCTCTCAGGTCTTGAGATGATAAATGCCAAGTTTGAAGTCAATTGGATGAAAAATTTTTGCAAAGGGGGAAAAAGCATGACCACAGTGAATGTGCCAAAATAGGCCAAAATTGGACATAAAAAAATTCATAGCTCACTTCCTGTACATTTTAGCTACATGGTCCCAATAGACTTTTTTGTGCGTCTCGCGGTGCTACACGTGCCTGCCAATTTTTGTTGCTCTAGCTCAAACGTGCCGGGCTTGGTTTTTATTTTTCTACGCTAGGGGGCGCTATCGAGTCGCATTGTTATGACGACTTCATAATATCAAATTTTTCGCCGGGCCTGAGGAGTGTGCAAAGTTTGGTGAGTTTTCGTGAATGTTTAGGTACCCAAAATCGCGATCGTTTGCGGAGAATAAAGAAGAAGAAGAAGAAGAATAATAATAACTAGAGCTGCGAGCAGCTATAAAGGGCCCTCGCAGCCCGGGCCACGTTGGAGTCCTTGCACGTTGGGGTACTTGCACGTTAGGGTACTGGCATATTGGAAGCAAAATTTCTTTGAAAATGGCATAATAAACGTTTACATGTAGAATATTTTTTTTGCCAATGTGTGTCAAGCTCAACGGGTTTTGGTGATTGTTAAGACCTGCAAAAATCAGCGTCCTTTTTTATTTTTAGGCAATGAGTTGCCCTGATTGATATTTTTTGTAAAAGTGTATATATACATCATCGCCCGTTGTACTCATTGCACAATGTTACTTTTATTGTCCAAAGGGGCAATCAAAAATGAATAAAACAAAATGGAAACGTACATACGTTTGGATCGGTGTGAAGCCAGTGAACAATTTGAGTGGTGGAAACTAAAAGAATATTCAGAAATGACTTAGTCATCACACTTAGAATGAGTGTACATTTTTTGTACAAAATACCGTATGTGGGTTTTTTTTTTTTATATAAGCCTCAAGGGCTAGGTGGCGCTGTATTTATAACTGAATGTTGTCATCGAGATACCTTCAGGCCTTGATTATAAGCATACATGTCAAGTGTGGGATTTTTTTTGGAGCATGTACCGTGGAGTTATTAAGCATATCCTTCATTCACGATATTGCTTTTAATGTCCACAGAGGCTATCAAAAATAAATAAAAATATATATATGTTTGGATAAGTCTGATGCCAGTGAACATTTTGAGTGGTGGAAACTAAAAGAATATTCATAAATGACTTAGTTATCACACTTAGAATGAGTTTAAATTTTTTGTACAAAATACCGTATGTGGGGTATTTTTTTTTTATGCCTCAAGGGCTAGGTGGCGCTGCATATATAACTGAATGTTGTCATAGAGATAGCTTCAAGCCTTGACGATAAACATACATGTCAAGTTTGGGATTTTTTGGAGCATGTACCGGGGAGTTATTAAGCATATCCTTTTTCAGTGCGAAACACAAATTTTGATGCCCCGCCTTCATCATATAGTATTTCGAAAGGTCAAGATTTTTCCCCCTGTCGTTGGCTCAGGACTTGACATGGTCCAGGTCAAGTCTTAACT
Organism: Festucalex cinctus; assembly: GCF_051991245.1. Taxonomy (NCBI): domain Eukaryota; kingdom Metazoa; phylum Chordata; class Actinopteri; order Syngnathiformes; family Syngnathidae; genus Festucalex; species Festucalex cinctus. The sequence goes on along the minus strand of NC_135423.1, from coordinate 27,775,080 downwards.
CAGTCAGATGAAACGTGTAGGAGAAGTGGGCAAAAGTCTGCCCCCTGTGAATGTGCAAAAATTGTCAAAAATGGGACATTCAAAAATTCGTAGCTCACTTCCTGTTCATTTTAGCATATGGGTCCAAGAGACTTTTTTGTAGGTCTTGGGCTCCCTCATACACCTAAAAATATTCGTCGTTCTTGCTTAAACGTACAACCGGGGCTGCTTCGTTAAAAACTTCTAGGGGGCGCTATTGAGTCATTTTTGTAAAAATAGCACAATCAACAATAAAATATTGCTCATTTTACCAGGCCAGATGTGTGTGCCAAGTTTCATGAGTTTCTGTGCATGTTTAGACCCTCAAAACTGGCGTTATTTTCTTGGCGAACAGCGCTTAGCCACACCCACAGCAATTCGCGAAAACTCACAAACTTCGTGTTGTGACATCATGAAGGCCGAAACCCTCATCTGAGCAAATATGAGGTAGGTCCAGTTAACGTGTTTGGAGAAAAACGTAGAAGAAAATTCGTAAGAAAAAAAATTGCCACTAGGTGGCGCTATCAGTTAGATGAAATATAAGTCAGTAGATGTCTTTAGGGCTGGACTCTCATCAAATGTGTGAAATTTTGAGAAGATAGGATCATCTCGGTCAAGTTAATGCAGCTTTTATTTTCACGAAAAATCTTCAGACTTTGCGTCACCGTAGCGGCCACGCCCTTTGGCGAAAAGTTACAATATTCGGTGTGGGGCATGATCAACATCTTAAGGCTTTTCTGACCAATTTTCAAATGGATCCCTTCAACAAGCTCAGCACAGTAGCTAAAAACGTAAAGTATGACATTTATTGTAACCACTAGGTGGCGCTATATGTATAACTGAATTTTATCATATAGATGTTTTCAGGCCGTGACTATTACGTTGCCTGAGAAGTTTGAGATTTTTTGGAGCTTGAACATGGGAGTTATTAAGCATTTGCTCTTTCTGGACAAATGAAATTTTAAAGGCAATATTTGATGCCCCGCCCCCGTCATATAGTATTTCAAAAAGGCAAGATGTTTTGCCCAGTTGTTCTCTCAGGTCTTGAGATGATAAATGCCAAGTTTGAAGTCAATTGGATGAAAAATGTTTGCAAAGGGGGAAAAAGCATGACCACAGTGAATGTGCCAAAATAGGCCAAAATTGGACATAAAAAAATTCATAGCTCACTTCCTGTACATTCTAGCTACATGGTCCCAATAGACTTTTTTGTGTGTCTCGGGGTGCTACACGTGCCTGCCAATTTTTGTTGCTCTAGCTCAAACGTGCCGGGCTTGGTTTTTATTTTTCTACGCTAGGGGGCGCTATCGAGTTGCATTGTTATGACGACTTAATAATATCAAATTTTTCGCCGGGCCTGAGGAGTGTGCAAAGTTCGGTGAGTTTTCGTGAATGTTTAGGTACCCAAAATCGCGATCGTTTGCGGAGAATAAAGAAGAAGAAGAATAATAATAATAATAATAATAATAATAATAATAATAATAATAATAATTTTTACAAAAACAATAGGGACCTCGCAGCGGTCGCTGCTCGGGCCCTAATAATAATAATAATAATAATAATTTTTACAAAAACAATAGGGACCTCGCAGCGGTCGCTGCTCGGGCCCTAATAATAATAATAATAATAATAATAATAATAATAATAACTAGAGCTGCGAGCAGCTATAAAGGGCCCTCGCAGCCCGGGCCACGTTGGGGTACTTGCACGTTGGGGTACTTGCACGTTGGGGTACTGGCAAGTTTAGGTACGGCACATTGGAAGCAGAATTTCTTTGAAAATGGCATGATAAACCTTGACATGTGGATTTTTTTTTTTTTTTGTAAAAATACCGTTAAGTTGGTGTATTTTTTTTTATGCCTCTAGGGCTAGGTGGCGCTGTATATATAATGGAATGTTGTCATAGGGATACCTTCAAGCCTTGACTCTAAACATACATGTCAAGTGTGGGATTTTTTTGGAGCATGTACCGTGGAGTTATTAAGCATATCCTTCATTCACGATATTGCTTTTAATGTCCATAGAGGCTATCAAAAATAAATAAAAAAGTACATGTTTGGATAAGTCTAATGCCAGTGAACATTTTGAGTGGTGGAAAGTAAAAGAATATTCATAAATGACTTAGTTATCACACTTAGAATGAGTTTACATTTTTTGTACAAAATACCGTATGTGGGGTATTTTTTTGTTTTGCCTCAAGGGCGAGGTGGCGCTGCATATATAACTGAATGTTGTCATAGAGATACCTTCAGGCCTTGACGATAAACATACATGTCAAGTTTGGGATTTTTTGGAGCATGTATCGGGGAGTTATTAAGCATATCCTTTTTCAGTGCGAAGCACAAATTTTGATGCCCCGCGCTCATCATATAGTATTTCCAAAAGTCAAGATTTTTCCGTCTGTTGTTGGCTCAGGTCTTGGCATGGTCCAGGTCAAGTCATAAGTCAGTCGGATAAAACATGTAGGAGAAGTGGGCAAAAGTATGCCCCCTGAAAATGTGCAAAAATCGTCAAAAATGGGACATTCAAAAATTCGTACCTCACTTCCTGTTCATTTTAGCATATGGGTCCAAGAGACTTTTTTGTAGGTCTTTGGCTCCCTCATACACGTAAACATTTTCGTAGATCTTGCTTAAACGTAGAATCGGGGCTGCTTCGTTAAAAATTTCTAGGGGGCGCTATTGAGTCATTTTTGTAAAAATAGTACAATCAACAATAAAATATTGTTCATTTTACCAGGCCAGATGTGTGTGCCAAGTTTCATGAGTTTCTGCGCATGTTTAGACCCTCAAAACTGGCGTTGTTTTCTTGGCGAACAGTGCTTAGCCACGCCCACAGCGATTCGCGAAAACTCACAAACTTCGTGTTGTGACATCATGAAGGCCGAAACCCTCATCTGAGCAAATATGAGGTTGGTCCAGTCAACGTGTTTGGAGAAAAATGTACAAGAAAATTCGTAAGAAAAAAAATTGCCACTAGGTGGCGCTATCAGTAAGATGAAATATAAGTTCGTAGATGTCTTAAGGGCTGGACTCTCATCAAATGTGTGAAATTTTGAGAAGATAGGATCATCTCGGTCAAGTTCATGCAGCTTTTATTGTCACGAAAAATTTTCGGACTTTGCGTCACCGTAGCGGCCACGCCCTTTGGCGAAAAGTTACAATATTCGGTGTGGGGCATGATCAACATCTTAAGGCTTTTCTGACCAATTTTCAACTGGATCCCTTCAACGAGCTCGGCACAGTAGCTAAAAACGTAAAGTATGACATTTATTGTTACCACTAGGTGGCGCTATATGTATAACTGAATTTTATCATATAGATGCTTTCAGGCCGTGACTATTACGTTGCCTGAGAAGTTTGAGATTTTTTGGAGCTTGAACATGGGAGTTATCACACTTAGAATGAGTTGACATTTTTTGTACAAAATACCGTATGTGGGGTATTTTTTTTTCACGCCTGAAGGGCTAGGTGGCGCTGCATATATAACTGAATTTTGTCATAGAGATACCTTCAGGCTTTGACTATAAACATACATGTCAAGTTTGGGATTTTTTGGAGCATGTACCGGGGAGTTATTAAGCATATCCTTTTTCAGTGCGAAACACAAAATTTGATGCCCCGCCCTCATCATATAGTATTTCCAAAAGTCAAGATTTTTCTGCCTGTAGTTGGCTCAGGTCTTGACATGGTCCAGGTCAAGTCTAAAGTCAGTCGGATGAAATGTGTAGGAGAAGTGGGCAAAAGTATGCCCCCTGAAAATGTGCAAAAATCGTCAAAAATGGGACATTCAAAAATTAATAGCTCACTTCCTGTTCATTTTAGCACATGGGTCCAAGAGACTTTTTTGTAGGTCTTGGACTCCCTCATACACCTAAAAATTTTCGTAGATCTTGCTTAAACGTACAATCGGGGCTGCTTCGTTAAAAATTTCTAGGGGGCGCTATTGAGTCATTTTTGTAAAAATAGGACAATACATGATAAAATATTGCTCATTTTGCCAGGCCAGATGTGTGTGCCAAGTTTCATGAGTTTCTGCGCATGTTTAGACCATCAAAACTGGCGTTGTTTTCTTGGCGAACGCCCACAGCGATTCGCGAAAACTCACAAACTTCGTGTTGTGACATCATGAAGGCCGAAACCCTCATCTGAGCAAATATGAGGTTGGTCAGTTAACGTGTTTGGAGAAAAATGTACAAGAAAATTCGTAAGAAAAAAAATTGCCACTAGGTGGCGTTATCAGTAAGATGAAATATAAGTTCGTAGATGTCTTTAGGGCTGGACTCTCATCAAATGTGTGAAATTTTGAGAAGATAGGATCATCTCGGTCAAGTTCATGCAGCTTTTATTGTCACGGAAAATCTTCAGACTTTGCGGCACCGTAGCGGCCACGCCCTTTGGCGAAAAGTTACAATATTCGGTGTGGGGCATGATCAACATCTTAAGGCTTTTCTGACCAACTTTCAACTGGATCCCTTCAACGAGCTCAGCGCAGTAGCTAAAAACGTAAAGTATGACATTTATTGTTACCACTAGGTAGTGCTATATGTATAACTGAATTTTATCATATAGATGTTTTCAGGCCTTGACTATTACGTTGCCTGAGAAGTTTGAGATTTTTTGGAGCTTGAACATGGGAGTTATTAAGCATTTGCTCTTTCTGGACAAATGAAATTTTAAAGACAATATTTGATGCCCCGCCCCCATCATATAGTATTTCGAAAAGGCAAGACTTTTTGCCCAGTTGTTCTCTCAGGTCTTGAGATGATAAATGCCAAGTTTGATGTGAATTGGATGAAAAATGTTTGCAGAGGGGGAAAAAGCATGACCACAGTGAATGTGCCAAAATAGGCCAAAATTGGACATAAAAAAATTCATAGCTCATTTCCTGTACATTTTAGCTACATGGTCCCAATAGACTTTTTTTGTGCGTCTCGGGGTGCTACACGTGCCTGCCAATTTTCGTTGCTCTAGCTCAAACGTGCCAGGCTTGGTTTTTATTTTTCTACGCTAGGGGGCGCTATAGAGTCGCGTTGTTATGACGACTTTATAATATAAAATTTTTCGCCGGGCCTGAGGAGTGTGCAAAGTTTGGTGAGATGTTTAGGTACTCAAAAATGCGATCGTTTACGGAGAAGAAGAAGAAGAAGAAGAAGAAGAAGAAGAAGAAGAAGAAGAATAATTCTTACAAAAACAAGAGGGACCTCGCAGCGGTCGCTGCTCGGGCCCTAATAATTTTTACAAAAACAATAGGGACCTCGCAGCGGTCGCTGCTCGGGCCCTAACTAGAGCTGCGAGCAGCTATAAAGGGCCCTCGCAGCCCGGGCCACGTTGGAGTCCTTGCACGTTGGGGTACTTGCACGTTAGGGTACTGGCACGTTGGGGTACTGGCATATTGGAAGCAAAATTTCTTTGAAAATGGCATAATAAACGTTTACATGTAGAATATTTTTTTTGCCAGTGTGTGTCAAGCTCAACGGGTTTTGGTGATTGTTAAGACCTGCAAAAATCAGCGTCCTTTTTTATTTTTAGGCAATGAGTTGCCCTGATTGGTATTTTTTGTAAAAGTGTATATACACATCATCGCTCGTTGTACTCATTGCACAATGTTACTTTTATTGTCCAAAGGGGCAATCAAAAATGAATAAAACAAAATGGAAACGTACATACGTTTGGATCGGTGTGAAGCCAGTGAGCAATTTGAGTGGTGGAAACTAAAAGAATATTCAGAAATGACTTAGTCATCACACTTAGAATGAGTTTACATTTTTTTGTACAAAATACCGTATGTGGGTTTTTTTTTTTATATAAGCCTCAAGGGCTAGGTGGCGCTGTATTTATAACTGAATGTTGTCATCGAGATACCTTCAGGCCTTGATTATAAGCATACATGTCAAGTGTGGGATTTTTTTTTGGAGCATGTACCGTGGAGTTATTAAGCATATCCTTCATTCACGATATTGCTTTTAATGTCCACAGAGGCTATCAAAAATAAATAAAAATATATATATGTTTGGATAAGTCTGATGCCAGTGAACATTTTGAGTGGTGGAAACTAAAAGAATATTCATAAATGACTTAGTTATCACCCTTAGAATGAGTTTACATTTTTTGTACAAAATACCGTATGTGGGGTATTTTTTTTTTATGCCTCAAGGGCTAGGTGGCGCTGCATATATAACTGAATGTTGTCATAGAGATAGCTTCAGGCCTTGACGATAAACATACATGTCAAGTTTGGGATTTTTTGGAGCATGTACCGGGTAGTTATTAAGCATATCCTTTTTCAGTGCGAAACACAAATTTTGATGCCCCGCCTTCATCATATAGTATTTCGAAAGGTCAAGATTTTTCCCCCTGTCGTTGGCTCAGGTCTTGACATGGTCCAGGTCAAGTCTTAACTCAGTCAGAGGAAACGTGTAGGAGAAGTGGGCAAAAGTCTGCGCCCTGTGAATGTGCAAAAATTGTCAAAAATGGGACATTCAAAAATTCGTAGCTCACTTCCTGTTCATTTTAGCATATGGGTCCAAGAGACTTTTTTGTAGGTCTTGGGCTCCCTCATACACCTAAAAATATTCATCGTTCTTGCTTAAACGTACAACCGGGGCTGCTTCGTTAAAAACTTCTAGGGGGCGCTATTGAGTCATTTTTGTAAAAATAGCACAATCAACAATAAAATATTGCTCATTTTACCAGGCCAGATGTGTGTGCCAAGTTTCATGAGTTTCTGTGCATGTTTAGACCCTCAAAACTGGCGTTGTTTTCTTGGCGAACAGCGCTTAGCCACACCCACAGCAATTCGCGAAAACTCACAAACTTCGTGTTGTGACATCATGAAGGCCGAAACCCTCATCTGAGCAAATATGAGGTAGGTCCAGTTAACGTGTTTGGAGAAAAACGTAGAAGAAAATTCGTAATAACAAAAATTGCCACTAGGTGGCGCTATCAGTTAGATGAAATATAAGTCAGTAGATGTCTTTAGGGCTGGACTCTCATCAAATGTGTGAAATTTTGAGAAGATAGGATCATCTCGGTCAAGTTAATGCAGCTTTTATTTTCACGAAAAATCTTCAGACTTTGCGTCACCGTAGTGGCCACGCCCTTTGGCGAAAAGTTACAATATTCGGTGTGGGGCATGATCAACATCTTAAGCCTTTTCTGACCAATTTTCAAATGGATCCCTTCAACAAGCTCAGCACAGTAGCTAAAAACGTAAAGTATGACATTTATTGTAACCACTAGGTGGCGCTATATGTATAACTGAATTTTATCATATAGATGTTTTCAGGCCGTGACTATTACGTTGCCTGAGAAGTTTGAGATTTTTTGGAGCTTGAACATGGGAGTTATTAAGCATTTGCTCTTTCTGGACAAATGAAATTTTAAAGGCAATATTTGATGCCCCGCCCCCGTCATATAGTATTTCAAAAAGGCAAGATGTTTTGCCCAGTTTTTCTCTCAGGTCTTGAGATGATTAATGCCAAGTTTGAAGTCAATTGGATGAAAAATGTTTGCAAAGGGGGAAAAAGCATGACCACAGTGAATGTGCCAAAATAGGCCAAAATTGGACATAAAGAAATTCATAGCTCACTTCCTGTACATTTTAGCTAAATGGTCCCAATAGACTTTTTTGTGCGTCTCGGGGTGCTACACGTGCCTGCCAATTTTTGTTGCTCTAGCTCAAACGTGCAGGGCTTGGTTTTTATTTTTCTACGCTAGGGGGCGCTATCGAGTCGCATTGTTATGACGACTTAATAATATCAAATTTTTCGCCGGGCCTGAGGAGTGTGCAAAGTTCGGTGAGTTTTCGTGAATGTTTAGGTACCCAAAATCGCGATCGTTTGCGGAGAATAAAGAAGAATAATAATAATAATAATAACTAGAGCTGCGAGCAGCTATAAAGGGCCCTCGCAGCCCGGGCCACGTTGGGGTCCTTGCACGTTGGGGTACTTGCACGTTGGGGTACTGGCACATTGGGGTACTGGCATATTGGAAGCAAAATTTCTTTGAAAATGGCATAATAAACGTTTACATGTAGAATATTTTTTTGCCAGTGTGTGAATCAAGCTCAACGGGTTTTGGTGATTGTTAAGACCTGCAAAAATCAGCGTCCTTTTTTATTTTTAGGCAATGAGTTGCCCTGATTGGTATTTTTTTGTAAAAGTGTATATACACATCATCGCTCGTTGTACTCATTGCACAATGTTACTTTTATTGTCCAAAGGGGCAATCAAAAATGAATAAAACAAAATGGAAACGTACATACGTTCGGATCGGTGTGAAGCCAGTGAACAATTTGAGTGGTGGAAACTAAAAGAATATTCATAAATGACTTAGTTATCACACTTAGAATGAGTGTACATTTTTTGTACAAAATACCGTATGTGGGGTATTTTTTATTTTTTTTATATAAGCCTCAAGGGCTAGGTGGCGCTGTATTTATAACTGAATGTTGTCATAGAGATACCTTCAGGCCTTGATTATAAGCATACATGTCAAGTGTGGGATTTTTTTTGGAGCATGTACCGTGGAGTTATTAAGCATATCCTTCATTCACGATATTGCTTTTAATGTCCATAGAGGCTATCGAAAATAAATAAAAATATGTATATGTTTGGATAAGTCTGATGCCAGTGAACATTTTGAGTGGTGGAAACTAAAAGAATATTCATAAATGACTTCGTTATCACACTTAGAATGAGTTTACATTTTTTGTACAAAATACCGTATGTGGGGTATTTTTTTTTCATGCCTCAAGGGCTAGGTGGCGCTGCATATATAACTGAATGTTGTCATAGAGATAACTTCAGGCCTTGACGATAAACATACATGTCAAGTTTGGGATTTTTTGGAGCATGTACCGGGGAGTTATCAAGCATATCCTTTTTCATTGTGAAACACAAATTTTGATGCCCCGCCCTCATCATATAGTATTTCGAAAAGTCAAGATTTTTCCCCCTGTCGTTGGCTCAGGTCTTGACATGGTCCAGGTCAAGTCTTAACTCAGTCAGATGAAACGTGTAGGAGAAGTGGGCAAAAGTCTGCCCCCTGTGAATGTGCAAAAATCGTCAAAAATGGGACATTCAAAAATTCGTAGCTCACTTCCTGTTCATTTTAGCATATGGGTCCAAGAGACTTTTTTGTAGGTCTTGGGCTCCCTCATACACCTAAAAATTTTCGTAGATCTTGCTTAAACGTACAACCGGGGCTGCTTCATTAAAAATTCCTAGGGGGCGCTATTGAGTCATTTTTGTAAAAATAGCACAATCAACAATAAAATATTGTTCATTTTACCAGGCCAGATGTGTGTGCCAAGTTTCATGAGTTTCTGCGCATGTTTAGACCCTCAAAACAGGCGTTGTTTTCTTGGCGAACAGTGCTTAGCCACGCCCACAGCGATTCGCGAAAACTCACAAACTTCGTGTTGTGACATCATGAAGGCCGAATCCCTCATCTGAGCAAATATGAGCTAGGTCCAGCTAACGTGTTTGGAGAAAAACGTAGAAGAAAATTCGTAAGAAAAAAAATTACCACTAGGTGGCGCTATCAGTAAGATGAAATATAAGTTAATAGATGTCTTTAGGGCTGGACTCTCATCAAATGTGTGAAATTTTGAGAAGATAGGATCATCTCGGTCAAGTTAATGCAGCTTTTATTGTCACGAAAAATCTTCAGACTTTGCGGCACCGTAGCGGCCACGCCCTTTGGTGAAAAGTTACAATATTCGGTGTGGGGCATGATCAACATCTTAAGGCTTTTCTGACCAATTTTCAACTGTATCCCTTCAACGAGCTCAGCGCAGTAGCTAAAAACGTAAAGTATGACATTTATTGTTACCACTAGGTGGCGCTATATGTATAACTGAATTTTATCATATAGATGTTTTCAGGCCGTGACTATTACATTGCCTGAGAAGTTTGAGATTTTTTGGAGCTTGAACATGGGAGTTATTAAGCATTTGCTCTTTCTGGACAAATGACATTTTAAAGGCAATATTTGATGCCCCGCCCCCATCATATAGTATTTCGAAAAGTCAAGACTTTTTGCCCAGTTGTTCTCTCACGTCTTGAGATGATAAATGCCAAGTTTGAAGTTAATTGGATGAAAAATGTTTGCAGAGGGGGCAAAAGCATGACCACAGTGAATGTGCCAAAATAGGCCAAAATTGGACATTAAAAAATTCATAGCTCATTTCCTGTACATTTTAGCTACATGGTCCCAATAGACTTTTTTGTGCAGCTCGGGGTGCTACACGTGCCTGCCAATTTTCGTTGCTCTAGCTCAAACGTGCCGGGCTTGGTTTTTATTTTTCTACGCTAGGGGGCGCTATAGAGTCGCGTTGTTATGACGACTTCATAATATCAAATTTTTCGCCGGGCCTGAGGAGTGTGCAAAGTTCGGTGAGTTTTCGTGAATGTTTAGGTACCCAAAATCGGGATCGTTTGCGGAGAATAAAGAAGAATAATAATAACTAGAGCTGCGAGCAGCTATAAAGGGCCCTCGCAGCCCAGGCTACGTTGGGGTCCTTGCACGTTGGGGTACTTGCACGTTGGGGTACTGGCACATTGGGGTACTGGCATATTGGAAGCAAAATTTCTTTGAAAATGGCATAATAAACGTTTACATGTAGAATATTTTTTTGCCAGTGTGTGTATCAAGCTCAACGGGTTTTGGTGATTGTTAAGACCTGCAAAAATCAGCGTCCTTTTTTATTTTTAGGCAATGAGTTGCCCTGATTGGTATTTTTTTGTAAAAGTGAATATACACATCATCGCTCGTTGTACTCATTGCACAATGTTACTTTTATTGTCCAAAGGGGCAATAAAAAATGAATAAAACAAAATGGAAACGTACATACGTTTGGATTGGTGTGAAGCTAGTGAACAATTTGAGTGGTGGAAACTAAAAGAATATTCATAAATGACTTAGTTATGACACTTAGAATGAGTGTACATTTTTTGTACAAAATACCGTATGTGGGGTATTTTTTTTAATTTTTTTATATAAGCCTCAAGGGCTAGGTGGCGCTGTATTTATAACTGAATGTTGTCATAGAGATAACTTCAGGCCTTGACGATAAACATACATGTCAAGTTTGGGATTTTTTGGAGCATGTACCGGAGAGTTATCAAGCATATCCTTTTTCATTGTGAAACACAAATTTTGATGCCCCGCCCTCATCATATAGTATTTCGAAAAGTCAAAATTTTTCCCCCTGTCGTTGGCTCAGGTCTTGACATGGTCCAGGCCAAGTCTTAACTCAGTCGGATGAAACGTGTAGGAGAAGTGGGCAAAAGTCTGCCCCCTGTGAATGTGCAAAAATCGTCAAAAATGGGACATTCAAAAATTCGTAGCTCACTTCCTGTTCATTTTAGCATATAGGTCCAAGAGACTTTTTTGTAGGTCTTGGGCTCCCTCATACACCTAAAAATATTCGTCGTTCTTGCTTAAACGTACAACTGGGGCTGCTTCGTTAAAAACTTCTAGGGGGCGCTATTGAGTCATTTTTGTAAAAATAGCACAATCAACAATAAAATATTGCTCATTTTACCAGGCCAGATGTGTGTGCCAAGTTTCATGAGTTTCTGTGCATGTTTAGACCCTCAAAACTGGCGTTGTTTTCTTGGCGAACAGCGCTTAGCCACACCCACAGCAATTTGCGAAAACTCACAAACTTCGTGTTGTGACATCATGAAGGCCGAAACCCTCATCTGAGCAAATATGAGGTAGGTCCAGTTAACGTGTTTGGAGAAAAACGTAGAAGAAAATTCGTAAGAAAAAAAATTGCCACTAGGTGGCGCTATCAGTTAGATGAAATATAAGTCAGTAGATGTCTTTAGGGCTGGACTCTCATCAAATGTGTGAAATTTTGAGAAGATAGGATCATCTCAGTCAAGTTAATGCAGCTTTTATTTTCACGAAAAATCTTCAGACTTTGCGTCACCGTAGCGGCCACGCCCTTTGGCGAAAAGTTACAATATTCGGTGTGGGGCATGATCAACATCTTAAGGCTTTTCTGACCAATTTTCAAATGGATCCCTTCAACAAGCTCAGCACAGTAGCTAAAAACGTAAAGTATGACATTTATTGTAACCACTAGGTGGCGCTATATGTATAACTGAATTTTATCATATAGATGTTTTCAGGCCGTGACTATTACGTTGCCTGAGAAGTTTGAGATTTTTTGGAGCTTGAACATGGGAGTTATTAAGCATTTGCTCTTTCTGGACAAATGAAATTTTAAAGGCAATATTTGATGCCCCGCCCCCGTCATATAGTATTTCAAAAAGGCAAGATGTTTTGCCCAGTTGTTCTCTCAGGTCTTGAGATGATAAATGCCAAGTTTGAAGTCAATTGGATGAAAAATGTTTGCAAAGGGGGAAAAAGCATGACCACAGTGAATGCGCCAAAATAGGCCAAAATTGGACATTAAAAAATTCATAGCTCACTTCCTGTACATTTTAGCTACATGGTCCCAATAGACTTTTTTGTGCGTCTCGGGGTGCTACACGTGCCTGCCAATTTTCGTTGCTCGAGCTCAAACGTGTCGGGCTTGGTTTTTATTTTTCTACGCTAGGGGGCGCTATAGAGTCGCATTGTTATGACGACTTAATAATATCAAATTTTTCGCCGGGCCTGAGGAGTGTGCAAAGTTCGGTGAGTTTTCGTGAATGTTTAGGTACCCAAAATCGCGATCGTTTGCGGAGAATAAAGAAGAAGAAGAAGAAGAAGAAGAAGAATAATAATAATAATAATAATAATTTTTACAAAAACAATAGGGACCTCGCAGCGGTCGCTGCTCGGGCCCTAACTAGAGCTGCGAGCAGCTATAAAGGGCCCTCGCAGCCCGGGCCACGTTGGGGTACTTGCACGTTGGGGTACTGGCACGTTGGGGTACTGGCAAGTTTAGGTACGGCACATTGGAAGCAGAATTTCTTTGAAAATGGCATGATAAACCTTGACATGTGGATTTTTTTTTTTTTTTGTAAAAATACCGTTAAGTTGGTGTATTTTTTTTTATGCCTCTAGGGCTAGGTGGCGCTGTATATATAATGGAATGTTGTCATAGGGATACCTTCAAGCCTTGACTCTAAACATACATGTCAAGTGTGGGATTTTTTTGGAGCATGTACCGTGGAGTTATTAAGCATATCCTTCATTCACGATATTGCTTTTAATGTCCATTAGAGGCTATCAAAAATAAATAAAAAAGTACAGGTTTGGATAAGTCTAATGCCAGTGAACATTTTGAGTGGTGGAAAGTAAAAGAATATTCATAAATGACTTAGTTATCACACTTAGAATGAGTTTACATTTTTTGTACAAAATACCGTATGTGGGGTATTTTTTTGTTTTGCCTCAAGGGCGAGGTGGCGCTGCATATATAACTGAATGTTGTCATAGAGATACCTTCAGGCCTTGACGATAAACATACATGTCAAGTTTGGGATTTTTTGGAGCATGTATCGGGGAGTTATTAAGCATATCCTTTTTCAGTGCGAAACACAAATTTTGATGCCCCGCGCTCATCATATAGTATTTCCAAAAGTCAAGATTTTTCCGTCTGTTGTTGGCTCAGGTCTTGGCATGGTCCAGGTCAAGTCATAAGTCAGTCGGATAAAACATGTAGGAGAAGTGGGCAAAAGTATGCCCCCTGAAAATGTGCAAAAATCGTCAAAAATGGGACATTCAAAAATTCGTACCTCACTTCCTGTTCATTTTAGCATATGGGTCCAAGAGACTTTTTTGTAGGTCTTTGGCTCCCTCATACACGTAAAAATTTTCGTAGATCTTGCTTAAACGTAGAATCGGGGCTGCTTCGTTAAAAATTTCTAGGGGGCGCTATTGAGTCATTTTTGTAAAAATAGCACAATCAACATTAAAATATTTCTCATTTTACCAGGCCAGATGTGTGTGCCAAGTTTCATGAGTTTCTGCGCATGTTTAGACCCTCAAAACTGGCGTTGTTTTCTTGGCGAACAGTGCTTAGCCACGCCCACAGCGATTCGCGAAAACTCACAAACTTCGTGTTGTGACATCATGAAGGCCGAAACCCTCATCTGAGCAAATATGAGGTTGGTCCAGTTAACGTGTTTGGAGAAAAATGTACAAGAAAATTCGTAAGAAAAAAAATTGCCACTAGGTGGCGCTATCAGTAAGATGAAATATAAGTTCGTAGATGTCTTAAGGGCTGGACTCTCATCAAATGTTTGAAATTTTGAGAAGATAGGATCATCTCGGTCAAGTTCATGCAGCTTTTATTGTCACGAAAAATTTTCGGACTTTGCGTCACCGTAGCGGCCACGCCCTTTGGCGAAAAGTTACAATATTCGGTGTGGGGCATGATCAACATCTTAAGGCTTTTCTGACCAATTTTCAACTGGATCCCTTCAACGAGCTCGGCACAGTAGCTAAAAACGTAAAGTATGACATTTATTGTTACCACTAGGTGGCGCTATATGTATAACTGAATTTTATCATATAGATGCTTTCAGGCCGTGACTATTACGTTGCCTGAGAAGTTTGAGATTTTTTGGAGCTTGAACATGGGAGTTATCACACTTAGAATGAGTTGACATTTTTTGTACAAAATACCGTATGTGGGGTATTTTTTTTTCACGCCTGAAGGGCTAGGTGGCGCTGCATATATAACTGAATTTTGTCATAGAGATACCTTCAGGCTTTGACTATAAACATACATGTCAAGTTTGGGATTTTTTGGAGCATGTACCGGGGAGTTATTAAGCATATCCTTTTTCAGTGCGAAACACAAAATTTGATGCCCCGCCCTCATCATATAGTATTTCCAAAAGTCAAGATTTTTCTGCCTGTAGTTGGCTCAGGTCGTGACATGGTCCAGGTCAAGTCTAAAGTCAGTCGGATGAAATGTGTAGGAGAAGTGGGCAAAAGTATGCCCCCTGAAAATGTGCAAAAATCGTCAAAAATGGGACATTCAAAAATTCATAGCTCACTTCCTGTTCATTTTAGCACATGGGTCCAAGAGACTTTTTTGTAGGTCTTGGACTCTCTCATACACCTAAAAATATTCGTAGATCTTGCTTAAACGTACAATCGGGGCTGCTTCGTTAAAAATTTCTAGGGGGCGCTATTGAGTCATTTTTGTAAAAATAGGACAATACATGATAAAATATTGCTCATTTTGCCAGGCCAGATGTGTGTGCCAAGTTTCATGAGTTTCTGCGCATGTTTAGACCATCAAAACTAGCGTTGTTTTCTTGGCGAACAGTGCTTAGCCACGCCCACAGCGATTCGCGAAAACTCACAAACTTCGTTTTGTGACATCATGAAGGCCGAAACCCCCATCTGAGCAAATATGAGGTTGGTCCAGTTAACGTGTTTGGAGAAAAATGTACAAGAAAATTCGTAAGAAAAAAAATTGCCACTAGGTGGCGCTATCAGTTAGATGAAATATAAGTTCGTAGATGTCTTTAGGGCTGGACTCTCATCAAATGTGTGAAATTTTGAGAAGATAGGATCATCTCGGTCAAGTTCATGCAGCTTTTATTGTCACGAAAAATCTTCAGACTTTGCGTCACCGTAGCGGCCACGCCCTTTGGCGAAAAGTTACAATATTCGGTGTGGGGCATCATCAACATCTTAAGGCTTTTCTGACCAATTTTCAACTGGATCCCTTCAACAAGCTCAGCACAGTAGCTAAAAACGTAAAGTATGACATTTATTGTAACCACTAGGTGGCGCTATATGTATAACTGAATTTTTTCATATAGGTGTTTTCAGGCCGTGACTATTACGTTGCCTGAGAAGTTTGAGATTTTTTGGAGCTTGTACATGGGAGTTATTCAGCATTTGCTCTTTCTGGACAAATGAAATTTTAAAGGCAATATTTGATGCCCCGCCCCCGTCATATAGTATTTCGAAAACGCAAGATTTTTTGCCTAGTTTTTCTCTTAAGTCTTGAGATGATTAATGCCAACTTTAAAGTCAATGGGATGAAAAATGTTTGCATAGGGGGAAAAAGTATGACCACAGTGAATGTGCCAAAATAGGCCAAAATTGGACATTAAAAAATTCATAGCTCACTTCCTGTACATTTTAGAAAATGGCTTCCACTGACTTTTTTGTGCGTCTCGTAGTGCTACAAGTGCCTGCCAATTTTCGTAGCTCTAGCTCAAACGGGCCGGGATTGGTTTTTATTTTTCTACGCTAGGTGGCGCTATAGAGTCGCGTTGTTATGACAACTACATAATATCAAATTTTTCGCCGGGCCCGAAGAGACTGCAAAGTTTGGTGAGTTTTCGTAAATGTTTAGGCCCTCAAAAATGCGATCGTTTACGGAGAAGAAGAAGAAGAAGAAGAAGAAGAAGAAGAATTCTTACAAAAACAAGAGGGACCTCGCAGCGGTCGCTGCTCGGGCCCTAATAATAATAATAATAATAATAATAATAATTTTTACAAAAACAATAGGGACCTCGCAGCGGTCGCTGCTCGGGCCCTAACTAGAGCTGCGAGCAGCTATAAAGGGCCCTCGCAGCCCGGGCCACGTTGGGGTACTTGCACGTTGGGGTACTTGCACATTGGGGTACTGGCACATTGGAAGCAGAATTTCTTTGAAAATGGCATGATAAACATGTGGATTTTTATTTTTTTGCCAGGTGTGATGAGTGTGTCAAGCTCAATGGGTTGTGGTGATTGTTAAGATCGGCAAAAATCAGCGTCTTTTTTTATTTTTAGGCAATGAGTTGCCCTGATTGGTATTTTTCGTAAAAGTATATATAGACACATCATTGCTCGTACTCATTGCACAATGTTGCTTTTATTGTCCATAGAGGCGATCAAAGAAAATGAAACTAAATTAAAAAAGTACATATGTTTGGATCGGTCTGATGCCAGTGAACACATTGAGTGGTGGAAAGTAAAAGAATATTCATAAATGACTTAGTTATCACACTTACAATGAGTTTACAATTTTTGCAAAAATACCGTAAGTGAGGCATTTTTTTTTTTTTTTTTTTATGCCTTAAGGACTAGGTGGCGCTGTATTTACAACTGAATTTTGTCATAGAGATACCTTCAGGCCTTGACTATAAATATACATTTCAAGTATGGGATTTTTTGGAGCATGTACATGGGAGTTATTAAGCATAGCCTTCATTCACGATATTGCTTTTAATGTCCATAGAGGCTATCAAAAATACATAAAACTAAATAACAAAAATATGTATGTTTGGTTAGGTCTGATGCCAGTGAACATTTTGAGTGGTGGAAAGTAAAAGAATATTCATAAATGACTTCGTGATCACACTGAGAATGAGTTTACAATTTTTGTAAAAATACCGGAAGTGGGGTATTTTTTTTTCATGCCTCAAGGGCTAGGTGGCGCTGCATATATAACTGAATGTTGTCATAGAGATAGCTTCAGGCCTTGACTATAAACATACATGTCAAGTTTGGGATTTTTTGGAGCATGTACCGGAGAGTTATTAAGCATGTAATTTTTCATTGCGAAACACAAATTTTGATGTCCCGCCCTCATCATATAGTATTTAGAAAAGTCAAGATTTTTCTCCCTGTCGTTAGCTCAGGTCTTGACATAGCCCAGGTCAAGTCTGAAGTCAGTCGGATGAAACGTGTAGGAGAAGTGGGCAAAAGTATGCCCCTCATACACCTAAAAATTTTCGTAGATCTTGCTTAAACGTACAACCGGGGCTGCTTCATTAAAATTTTCTAGGGGGCGCTATTGAGTCATTTCTGTAAAAATAGCACAATCCAGGATAAAATATCGCTCATTTTGCCAGGCCAGATGTGTGTGCCAAGTTTCATGCGTTTCTGTGCCGGTTTAGGCCCTCAAAATTGGTGTTGTTTTCTTGGCGAACAGCGCTTAGCCACGCCCACAGCGATTCGCGAAAACTCACAAACTTCGTGTTGTGACATCATGAAGACCGAAACCCTCATCTGAGCAAATATGAGGTAGGTGCAGTTAATGTGGTTGGAGAAAAACATTTAAGAAAAATCGTAAGAAAAAAAATTGCCAGACGGTGTCGCTAACAGTAAGATGAAATATAAGTTCGTAGATGTCTTAAGGGCTGGACTCTCATCAAATGTGTGAAATTTTGAGAAGATAGGATTACCTGGATCAAGTAAAAGCAGCTTTTATTGCCACGAAAAATTACCAGACTTTGCGGCATCGTAGAGGCCACGCCCTTTGGCGAAAAGTTACAATATTCGGTGTGGGGCATGATCAACATCTTAAGGCTTGTCTGACCAATTTTCAACTGGATCCCTTCAAAGAGCTTGGCACAGTAGCTAAAAACGTAAAGTATGACATTTATTGTCACCACTAGGTGGCGCTATATATATAACAGAATTGTATCATATAGATGTTTTCAGGCCGTGACTATTAAGTTGCATGAGAAGTTTGAGATTTTTTGGAGCTTGTTCATGGGAGTTATTCAGCATTTTGTCTTTGTGGACAAATTAAATTTTAAAGGCAATATTTGATGCCCCGCCCCCGTCATATAGTATTCCAAAAAGTCAAGATATTTTGCCCAGTTGTTGTCTTGGGTCTTGAGATGACACATGGCAAGTTTGAAGTCAAATGGCTGAAAAATATTTGCAAAGGGGGAAAAAGTATGACCACAGTGAATGGGCCAAAATGGGCCAAAATTGGACATTCAAAAATTCATAGCTCACTTCCTGTACATTTTAGGAAATGGCTTCCACTGACTTTTTTGTGCGTCTCGGGGTGTTACACGTGCCTGGCAATTTTCGTAGCTCTAGGTCAAACGGGCCGGGATTGGTTTTTATTTTTCTACGCTAGGGGGCGCTATAGAGTCGCATTGTTATGGCAACTACATAATATCAAATTTTTCGCCGGGAACGAAGAGACTGCAAAGTTTGGTGAGTTTTCGTAAATGTTTAGGCCCTCAAAAATGCGATCGTTTACGGAGAAGAAGAAGAAGAAGAATTCTTACAAAAACAAGAGGGACCTCGCAGCGGTCGCTGCTCGGGCCCTAATAATAATAATAATAATAACTAGAGCTGCGAGCAGCTATAAAGGGCCCTCGCAGCCCGGGCCACGTTGGGGTCCTTGCACGTTGGGGTACTTGCACGTTGGGGTACTGGCACGTTGGGGTACTGGCATATTGGAAGCAAAATTTCTTTGAAAATGGCATAATAAACGTTTACATGTAGAATTTTTTTTTTTCCAGTGTCTGTCAAGCTCAACGGATTTTGGTGATTGTTAAGACCTGCAAAAATCAGCGTCCTTATTTATTTTTAGGCAATGAGTTGCCCTGATTGGTATTTTTTTGTAAAAGTGTATATACACATCATCGCTCGTTGTACTCATTGCACAATGTTTACTTTTATTGTCCAAAGGGGCAATCAAAAATGAATAAAACAAAATGGAAACGTACATACGTTTGGATCGGTGTGAAGCCAGTGAACAATTTGAGTGGTGGAAACTAAAAGAATATTCATAAATGACTTAGTTATCACACTTAGAATGAGTGTACATTTTTTGTACAAAATACCGTATGTGGGGTATTTTTTTAATTTTTTTTATATAAGCCTCAACGGCTAGGTGGCACTGTATTTATAACTGAATGTTGTCATAGAGATACCTTCAGGCCTTGATTATAAGCATACATGTCAAGTGTGGGATTTTTTGGAGCATGTATCGGGGAGTTATTAAGCATATCCTTTTTCAGTGCGAAACACAAATTTTGATGCCCCGCCCTCATCATATAGTATTTTCAAAAGTCAAGATTTTTCCGTCTGTTGTTGGCTCAGGTCTTGGCATGGTCCAGGTCAAGTCATAAGTCAGTCGGATAAAACGTGTAGGAGAAGTGGGCAAAAGTATGCCCTCTGAAAATGTGCAAAAATCGTAAAAAATGGGACATTCAAAAATTCGTAGCTCACTTCCTGTTCATTTTAGCATATGGGTCCAAGAGACTTTTTTGTAGGTCTTTGGCTCCCTCATACACGTAAAAATTTTCGTAGATCTTGCTTAAACGTACAATCGGGGCTGCTTCGTTAAAAATTTCTAGGGGGCGCTATTGAGTCATTTTTGTAAAAATAGCACAATCAACAATAAAATATTGTTCATTTTACCAGGCCAGATGTGTGTGCCAAGTTTCATGAGTTTCTGCGCATGTTTAGACCCTCAAAACTGGCATTGTTTTCTTGGCGAACAGTGCTTAGCCACGCCCACAGCGATTCGCGAAAACTCACAAACTTCGTGTTGTGACATCATGAAGGCCGAAACCCTCATCTGAGCAAATATGAGGTTGGTCCAGTTAACGTGTTTGGAGAAAAAATGTACAAGAAAATTCGTAAGAAAAAAAATTGCCACTAGGTGGCGCTATCAGTAAGATGAAATATAAGTTCGGAGATGTCTTTAGGGCTGGACTCTCATCAAATGTGTGAAATTTTGAGAAGATAGGATCATCTCGGTCAAGTTCATGCAGCTTTTATTGTCACGAAAAATCTTCAGACTTTGCGGCACCGTAGCGGCCACGCCCTTTGGCGAAAAGTTACAATATTCGGTGTTGGGCATGATCAACATCTTAAGGCTTTTCTGACCAACTTTCAACTGGATCCCTTCAACGAGCTCAGCGCAGTAGCTAAAAACGTAAAGTATGACATTTATTGTCACCACTAGGTGGCGCTATATGTATAACTGAATTTTATCATATAGATGTTTTCAGGCCGTGACTATTACGTTGCCTGAGAAGTTTGAGATTTTTTGGAGCTTGAACATGGGAGTTATTAAGCATTTGCTCTTTCTGGACAAATGAAATTTTAAAGACAATATTTGATGCCCCGCCCCCATCATATAGTATTTCGAAAAGGCAAGACTTTTTGCCCAGTTGTTCTCTCAGGTCTTGAGATGATAAATGCCAAGTTTGATGTGAATTAGATGAAAAATGTTTGCAGAGGGGGAAAAAGCATGACCACAGTGAATGTGCCAAAATAGGCCAAAATTGGACATAAAAAAATTCATAGCTCATTTCCTGTACATTTTAGCTACATGGTCCCAATAGACTTTTTTTGTGCGTCTCGGGGTGCTACACGTGCCTGCCAATTTTCGTTGCTCTAGCTCAAACGTGCCAGGCTTGGTTTTTATTTTTCTACGCTAGGGGGCGCTATCGAGTCGCATTGTTATGACGACTTAATAATATCAAATTTTTCGCCGGGCCTGAGGAGTGTGCAAAGTTCGGTGAGTTTTCGTGAATGTTTAGGTACCCAAAATCGCGATCGTTTGCGGAGAATAAAGAAGAAGAAGAAGAAGAAGAAGAAGAAGAAGAAGAAGAATTTTTACAAAAACAATAGGGACCTCGCAGCGGTCGCTGCTTGGGCCCTAATAATAATAATAAGAATAATAATAATAATTTTTACAAAAACAATAGGGACCTCGCAGCGGTCGCTGCTCGGGCCCTAATAATAATAATAATAATAATAATTTTTACAAAAACAATAGGGACCTCGCAGCAGTCGCTGCTCGGGCCCTAATAATAATAATAATAATAATAATAATAATTTTTACAAAAACAATAGGGACCTCGCAGCGGTCGCTGCTCGGGCCCTAACTAGAGCTGCGAGCAGCTATAAAGGGCCCTCGCAGCCCGGGCCACGTTGGGGTACTTGCACGTTGGGGAACTTGCACATTGGGGTACTGGCACATTGGAAGCAGAATTTCTTTGAAAATGGCATGACAAACATGTAGATTTTTTTTTTTTTTGCCAGGTGTGATGAGTGTGTCAAGCTCAATGGGTTTTGGTGATTGTTAAGATCTGCAAAAATCAGTGTCTTTTTTTTTATTTTTAGGCAATGAGTTGCCCTGATTGGTATTTTTCGTAAAAGTATATATACACACATCATCGCTCGTACTCATTGCACAATGTTGCTTTTATTGTCCATAGAGGCGATCAAAAAAAAAAAAAAAAACTAAATAAAAAATATGT
This sequence comes from Festucalex cinctus, assembly GCF_051991245.1. Taxonomy (NCBI): domain Eukaryota; kingdom Metazoa; phylum Chordata; class Actinopteri; order Syngnathiformes; family Syngnathidae; genus Festucalex; species Festucalex cinctus. The sequence goes on along the minus strand of NC_135423.1, from coordinate 27,753,116 downwards.
ATGTTTGGTTCGGTCTGATACCAGTGAACATATTGAGTGGTGGAAAGTAAAAGAATATTCATAAATGACTTAGTTATCCTGCGATTGGTTGGCAACCAGTCCAGGGTGTCCCCCGCCTACTGCCCAGAGCCAGCTGAGATAGGCGCCAGCAGCCCCCGCGACCCTTGTGAGGAATAAGCGGTCAAGAAAATGGATGGATGGATGGACTTAGTTATCACACTTACAATGAGTTTACAATTTTTGCAAAAATACCGTAAGTGAGGCATTTTTTTTTTTTTTATGCCTCAAGAACTAGGTGGTGCTGTATTTATAACTGAATTTTGTCATAGAGATACTTTCAGGCCTTGACTATAAATATACATTTCAAGTATGGGATTTTTTGGAGCATGTACCTGGGAGTTATTCAGCATAGCCTTCATTCACGATATTGCTTTTAATGTCCTTAGAGGCTATCAAAAATACATAAAACTAAATAACAAAAATATGTGTGTTTGGTTAGGTCTGATGCCAGTGAATATTTTGAGTGGTGGAAAGTAAAAGAATATTCCTAAATGACTTAGTTATCACACATAGAATGAGTTTACATTTTTTGTACAAAATACCGTAAGTGGGGTATTTTTTTTTCATGCCTCAAGGGCTAGGTGGCGCTGCATATATAACTGAATGTTGTCATAGAGATACCTTCAGGCCTTGATTATAAGCATACATGTCAAGTGTGGGATTTTTTGGAGCATGTATCGGGGAGTTATTAAGCATATCCTTTTTCAGTGCGAAACACAAATTTTGATGCCCCGCCCTCATCATATAGTATTTCCGAAAGTCAAGATTTTTCCGTCTGTTGTTGGCTCAGGTCTTGGAATGGTCCAGGTCAAGTCATAAGTCAGTCGGATAAAACGTGTAGGAGAAGTGGGCAAAAGTATGCCCCCTGAAAATGTGCAAAAATCGTCAAAAATGGGACATTCAAAAATTCGTGGCTCACTTCCTGTTCATTTTAGCATATGGGTCCAAGAGACTTTTTTGTAGGTCTTTGGCTCCCTCATACACCTAAAAATATTCGTCGTTCTTGCTTAAACGTACAATCGGGGCTGCTTCGTTAAAAATGTCTAGGGGGCGCTATTGAGTCATTTTTGTAAAAATAGGACAATACATGATAAAATATTGCTCATTTTGCCAGGCCAGATGTGTGTGCCAAGTTTCATGAGTTTCTGCGCATGTTTAGACCATCAAAACTGGCGTTGTTTTCTTGGCGAACAGTGCTTAGCCACGTCCACAGTGATTCGCGAAAACTCACAAACTTCGTGTTGTGACATCATGAAGGCCGAAACCCTCATCTGAGCAAATATGAGGTTGGTCCAGTTAACGTGTTTGGAGAAAAATGTACAAGAAAATTCGTAAGAAAAAAAATTGCCACTAGGTGGCGCTATCAGTAAGATGAAATATAAGTACGTAGATGTCTTTAGGGCTGGACTCTCATCAAATGTGTGAAATTTTGAGAAGATAGGATCATCTCGGTCAAGTTCAGGCAGCTTTTATTGTCACGAAAAATCTTCAGACTTTGCGGCACCGTAGCGGCCACGCCCTTTGGCGAAAAGTTACAATATTCGGTGTGGGGCATGATCAACATCTTAAGGATTTTCTGACCAACTTTCAACTGGATCCCTTCAACGAGCTCAGCGCAGTAGCTAAAAACGTAAAGTATGACATTTATTGTTACCACTAGGTGGTGCTATATGTATAACTGAATTTTATCATATAGATGTTTTCAGGCCGTGACTATTACGTTGCCTGAGAAGTTTGAGATTTTTTGGAGCTTGAACATGGGAGTTATTAAGCATTTGCTCTTTCTGGACAAATGAAATTTTAAAGACAATATTTGATGCCCCGCCCCCGTCATATAGTATTTCTAAAAGGCAAGACTTTTTGCCCAGTTGTTCTCTCAGGTCTTGAGATGATAAATGCCAAGTTTGATGTGAATTGGATGAAAAATGTTTGCAGAGGGGGAAAAAGCATGACCACAGTGAATGTGCCAAAATAGGCCAAAATTGGACATAAAAAAATTCATAGCTCATTTCCTGTACATTTTAGCTACATGGTCCCAATAGACTTTTTTGTGCGTCTCGGGGTGCTACACGTGCCTGCCAATTTTCGTTGCTCTAGCTCAAACGTGCCAGGCTTGATTTTTATTTTTCTACGCTAGGGGGCGCTATAGAGTCGCGTTGTTATGACGACTTCATAATATAAAATTTTTCGCCGGGCCTGAGGAGTGTGCAAAGTTTGGTGAGTTTTCGTGAATGTTTAGGTCCTCAAAAATGCGATCGTTTACGGAGAATAATAATAATAATAATAATAATAATAATAATAATAATTCGAACGAAAAACAATAGGGACCTCGCAGCGGTCGCTGCTCGGGCCCTAACTAGAGCTGCGAGCAGCTATAAAGGGCCCTCGCAGCCCGGGCCACGTTGGGGTACTTGCACGTTGGGGAACTTGCACATTGGGGTACTGGCACCTTGGAAGCAGAATTTCTTTGAATTTGGCATGATAAACATGTAGATTTTGTTTTTTTTTGCCAGGTGTGATGAGTGTGTCAAGCTCAATGGGTTTTGGTGATTGTTAATATCTGCAAAAATCAGCGTCTTTTTTTTTATTTTTAGGCAATGAGTTGCCCTGATTGGTATTTTTCGTAAAAGTATATATACACACATCATCGCTCGTACTCATTGCACAATGTTGCTTTTATTGTCCATAGAGGCGATCAAAAAAAAAAAAAAAAACTAAATAAAAAATATGTATGTTTGGATCGGTCTGATACCAGTGAACATATTAAGTGGTGGAAAGTAAAAGAATATTCATAAATGACTTAGTTATCACACTTACAATGAGTTTACAATTTTTGCAAAAATACCGTAAGTGAGGCATTTTTTTTTTTTATGCCTCAAGGACTAGGTGGCGCTGTATTTATAACTGAATTTTGTCATAGAGATACCTTCAGGCCTTGACTATAAATATACATTTCAAGTATGGGATTTTTTGGAGCATGTACCTGGGAGTTATTCAGCATAGCCTTCATTCACGATATTGCTTTTAATGTCCATAGAGGCTATCAAAAATACATAAAACTAAATAACAAAAATATGTGTGTTTGGTTAGGTCTGATGCCAGTGAATATTTTGAGTGGTGGAAAGTAAAAGAATATTCCTAAATGACTTAGTTATAACACATAGAATGAGTTTACATTTTTTGTACAAAATACCGTAAGTGGGGTATTTTTTTTTCATGCCTCAAGGGCTAGGTGGCGCTGCATATATAACTGAATGTTGTCATAGAGATACCTTCAGGCCTTGACGATAAACATACATGTCAAGTTTGGGATTTTTTGGAGCATGTATCGGGGAGTTATTAAGCATATCCTTTTTCAGTGCGAAACACAAATTTTGATGCCCCGCCCTCATCATATAGTATTTACGAAAGTCAAGATTTTTCCGTCTGTTGTTGGCTCAGGTCTTGGCATGGTCCAGGTCAAGTCATAAGTCAGTCGGATAAAACGTGTAGGAGAAGTGGGCAAAAGTATGCCCCCTGAAAATTTGCAAAAATCGTCAAAAATGAGACATTCAAAAATTCGTAGCTCACTTCCTGTTCATTTTAGCATATGGGTCCAAGAGACTTTTTTTTGTAGGTCTTTGGCTCCCTCATACACCTAAAAATTTTCGTAGATCTTGCTTAAACGTACAATCGGGGCTGCTTCGTTAAAAATTTCTAGGGGGCGCTATTGAGTCATTTTTGTAAAAATAGGACAATACATGATAAAATATTGCTCATTTTGCCAGGCCAGATGTGTGTGCCAAGTTTCATGAGTTTCTGCGCATGTTTAGACCATCAAAACTGGCGTTGTTTTCTTGGCGAACAGTGCTTAGCCACGCCCACAGTGATTCGCGAAAACTCACAAACTTCGTGTTGTGACATCATGAAGGCCGAAACCCTCATCTGAGCAAATATGAGGTTGGTCCAGTTAACGTGGTTGGAGAAAAATGTACAAGAAAATTCGTAAGAAAAAAAATTGCCACTAGGTGGCGCTATCAGTAAGATGAAATATAAGTACGTAGATGTCTTTAGGGCTGGACTCTCATCAAATGTGTGAAATTTTGAGAAGATAGGATCATCTCGGTCAAGTTCATGCAGCTTTTATTGTCACGAAAAATCTTCAGACTTTGCGGCACCGTAGCGGCCACGCCCTTTGGCGAAAAGTTACAATATTCGGTGTGGGGCATGATCAACATCTTAAGGATTTTCTGACCAACTTTCAACTGGATCCCTTCAACGAGCTCAGCGCAGTAGCTAAAAAATGTAAAGTATGACATTTATTGTTACCACTAGGTGGTGCTATATGTATAACTGAATTTTATCATATAGATGTTTTCAGGCCGTGACTATTACGTTGCCTGAGAAGTTTGAGATTTTTTGGAGCTTGAACATGGGAGTTATTAAGCATTTGCTCTTTCTGGACAAATGAAATTTTAAAGTCAATATTTGATGCCCCGCCCCCATCATATAGTATTTCTAAAAGGCAAGACTTTTTGCCCAGTTGTTCTCTCAGGTCTTGAGATGATAAATGCCAAGGTTGATGTGAATTGGATGAAAAATGTTTGCAGAGGGGGAAAAAGCATGACCACAGTGAATGTGCCAAAATAGGCCAAAATTGGACATAAAAAAATTCATAGCTCATTTCCTGTACATTTTAGCTACATGGTCCCAATAGACTTTTTTTGTGCGTCTTGGGGTGCTACACGTGCCTGCCAATTTTCGTTGCTCTAGCTCAAACGTGCCAGGCTTGGTTTTTATATTTCTACGCTAGGGGGCGCTATAGAGTCGCGTTGTTATGACGACTTCATAATATAAAATTTTTCGCCGGGCCTGAGGAGTGTGCAAAGTTTGGTGAGTTTTCGTGAATGTTTAGGTCCTCAAAAATGCGATCGTTTACGGAGAATAATAATAATAATAATAATAATAATAATAATAATAATAACTAGAGCTGCGAGCAGCTATAAAGGGCCCTCGCAGCCCGGGCCACGTTGGAGTCCTTGCACGTTGGGGTACTTGCACGTTAGGGTACTGGCACGTTGGGGTACTGGCACGTTGGGGTACTGGCATATTGGAAGCAAAATTTCTTTGAAAATGGCATAATAAACGTTTACATATAGAATAGTTTTTTTGCCAGTGTGTGTCAAGCTCAACGGGTTTTGGTGATTGTTAAGACCTGCAAAAATCAGCGTCCTTTTTTATTTTTAGGCAATGAGTTGCCCTGATTGGTATTTTTTGTAAAAGTGTATATACACATCATCGCGTTGTTATAACGACTTCATAATATCAAATTTTTCGCCGGACCTGAGGAGTGTGCAAAGTTCGGTGAGTTTTCGTGAATATTTAGGTACCCAAAATCGCGATTGTTTGCGGAGAATAAAGAATAATAATAATAATAATAATAATAATAATAATTTTTACAAAAACAATAGGGACCTCGCAGCTGTCGCTGCTCGGGCCCTAATAATAATAATAATAATAATAATAATAATTTTTACAAAAACAATAGGGACCTCGCAGCGGTCGCTGCTCGGGCCCTAATAATTCGAACGAAAAACAATAGGGACCTCGCAGCGGTCGCTGCTCGGGCCCTAACTAGAGCTGCGAGCAGCTATAAAGGGCCCTCGCAGCCCGGGCCGCGTTGGGGTCCTTGCACGTTGGGGTACTTGCACGTTAGGGTACTGGCACGTTGGGGTACTGGCATATTGGAAGCAAAATTTCTTTGAAAATGGCATAATAAACTTTTACATGTAGAATTTTTTTTTTGCCAGTCTGTGTCAAGCTCAACGGGTTTTGGTGATTGTTAAGACCTGCAAAAATCAGCGTACTTTTTTATTTTTAGGCAATGAGTTGCCCTGATTGGTATTTTTTGTAAAAGTGTATATACACATCATCGCTCGTTGTACTCATTGCACAATGTTACTTTTATTGTCCAAAGGAGCAATCAAAAATGACTAAAACAAAATGGAAACGTACATACCTTTGGATCGGTGTGAAGCCAGTGAACAATTTGAGTGGTGGAAACTAAAAGAATATTCATAAATGACTTAGTTTTCAAACTTAGAATGAGTGTACATTTTTTGTACAAAATACCGTATGTGGGGTATTTTTTTTATTTTTTTATATAAGCCTCAAGGGCTAGGTGGCGCTGTATTTATAACTGAATGTTGTCATACAGATACCTTCAGGCCTTGATTATAAGCATACATGTCAAGTGTGCGATTTTTTTTTTGAGCATGTACCGTGGAGTTATTAAGCATATCCTTCATTCACGATATTGCTTTTAATGTCCATTGAGGCTGTCAAAAATAAATAAAAATATATATATGTTTGGATAAGTCTGATGCCAGTGAACATTTTGAGTGGTGGAAACTAAAAGAATATTCATAAATGACTTAGTTATCACACTTAGAATGAGTTTACATTTTTTGTACAAAATACCGTATGTGGGGTATTTTTTTTTTATTCCTCAAGGGCTAGGTGGCGCTGCATATATAACTGAATGTTGTCATAGAGATACCTTCAGGCCTTGGCGATAAACATACATGTCAAGTTTGGGATTTTTTGGAGCATGTACCGGGGAGTTATCAAGCATATCCTTTTTCATTGCGAAACACAAATTTTGATGCCCCGCCCTCATCATATAGTATTTCGAAAAGTCAAAATTTTTCCCCCTGTCGTTGGCTCAGGTCTTGACATGGTCCAGGCCAAGTCTTAACTCAGTCGGATGAAACATGTAGGAGAAGTGGGCAAAAGTATGCCCTCTGAAAATGTGCAAAAATCGTAAAAAATGGGACATTCAAAAATTCGTAGCTCACTTCCTGTTCATTTTAGCATATGGGTACAAGAGACTTTTTTGTAGGTCTTGGGCTCCCTCATACACCTAAAAATATTCGTCGTTCTTGCTTAAACGTACAACCGGGGCTGCTTCGTTAAAAATTTCTAGGGGGCGCTATTGAGTCATTTTTGTAAAAATAGCACAATCAACAATAAAATATTGCTCATTTTACCAGGCCAGATGTGTGTGCCAAGTTTCAGGAGTTTCTGTGCATGTTTAGACCCTCAAAACTGGCGTTGTTTTCTTGGCGAACAGCGCTTAGCCACGCCCACAGCAATTCGCAAAAACTCACAAACTTCGTGTTGTGACATCATGAAGGCCGAAACCCTCATCTGAGCAAATATGAGGTAGGTCCAGTTTACGTGTTTGGAGAAAAATGTAGAAGAAAATTCGTAAGAAAAAAAATTGCCACTAGGTGGCGCTATCAGTTAGATGAAATGTAAGTTAGTAGATGTCTTTAGGGCTGGACTCTCATCAAATGTGTGAAATTTTGAGAAGATAGGATCATCTCGGTCAAGTTAATGCAGCTTTTATTGTCACGAAAAATCTTCAGACTTTGCGTCACCGTAGCGGCCACGCCCTTTGGCGAAAAGTTACAATATTCGGTGTGGGGCATCATCAATATCTTAAGGCTTTTCTGACCAATTTTCAACTGGATCCCTTCAACGAGCTCAGCACAGTAGCTAAAAACGTAAAGTATGACATTTATTGTAACCACTAGGTGGCGCTATATGTAGAACTGAATTTTGTCATATAGATGTTTTCAGGCCGTGACTATTACGTTGCCTGAGAAGTTTGAGATTTTTTGGAGCTTGAACATGGGAGTTATTCAGCATTTGCTCTTTCTGGACAAATGAAATTTTAAAGGCAATATTTGATGCCCCGCCCCCGTCATATAGTATTTCGAAAAGGCAAGACTTTTTGCCCAGCTGTTCTCTTAGGTCTTGAGATGATAAATGCCAAGTTTGAAGTCAATGGGATGAAAAATGTTTGCATAGGGGGAAAAAGCATGACCACAGTGAATGTGCCAAAATAGGCCAAAATTGGACATTAAAAAATTCATAGCTCACTTCCTGTACATTTTAGCTACATGGTCCCAATAGACTTTTTTGTGCGTCTCGGGGTGCTACACGTGCCTGCCAATTTTCGTTGCTCTAGCTCAAACGTGCCGGGCTTGGTTTTTATTTTTCTATGCTAGGGGGCGCTATAGAGTCGCGTTGTTATAACGACTTCATAATATCAAATTTTTCGCCGGACCTGAGGAGTGTGCAAAGTTCGGTGAGTTTTCGTGAATATTTAGGTACCCAAAATCGCGATTGTTTGCGGAGAATAAAGAATAATAATAACTAGAGCTGCGAGCAGCTATAAAGGGCCCTCGCAGCCCGGGCCACGTTGGGGTACTTGCACGTTGGGGAACTTGCACATTGGGGTACTGGCACATTGGAAGCAGAATTTCTTTGAAAATGGCATGATAAACATGTGGACTTTTTTTTTTTTTTTTTTTGCCAGGTGTGATGAGTGTGTCAAGCTCAATGGGTTTTGGTGATTGTTAAGATCTGCAAAAATCAGCGTCTTTTTTTTATTTTTAGGCAATGAGTTGCTCTGATTGGTATTTTTCGTAAAAGTATATATACACACATCATCGCTCGTACTCATTGCACAATGTTGCTTTTATTGTCCATAGAGGCGATAAAAAAAATAAATAAAACTAAATAAAAAATACGTATGTTTGGATCGGTCTGATACCAGTGAACATATTGAGTGGTGGAAAGTAAAAGAATATTCATAAATGACTTAGTTATCACACTTACAATGAGTTTACAATTTTTGCAAAAATACCGTAAGTGAGGCATTTTTTTTTATGCCTCAAGGACTAGGTGGCGCTGTATTTATAACTGAATTTTGTCATAGAGATACCTTCAGGCCTTGACTCTAAATATACATTTCAAATATGGGATTTTTTGGAGCATGTACCTGGGAGTTATTAAGCATAGCCTTCATTCACGATATTGCTTTTAATGTCCATAGAGGCTATCAAAAATACATAAAACTAAATAACAAAAATATGTATGTTTGGTTAGGTCTGATGCCAGTGAATATTTTGAGTGGTGGAAGGTAAAAGAATATTCCTAAATGACTTAGTTATCACACTTAGAATGAGTTTACATTTTTTGTACAAAATACCGTAAGTGGGGTATTTTTTTTTCATGCCTCAAGGGCTAGGTGGCGCTGCATATATAACTGAATGTTGTCATAGAGATACCTTCAGGCCTTGACGATAAACATACATGTCAAGTTTGGGATTTTTTGGAGCATGTATCAGGGAGTTATTAAGCATATCCTTTTTCAGTGCGAAACACAAATTTTGATGCCCCGCCCTCATCATATAGTATTTCCAAAAGTCAAGATTTTTCCGTCTGTTGTTGGCTCAGGTCTTGGCATGGTCCAGGTCAAGTCATAAGTCAGTCGGATAAAACGTGTAGGAGAAGTGGGCAAAAGTATGCCCTCTGAAAATGTGCAAAAATCGTAAAAAATGGGACATTCAAAAATTCGTAGCTCACTTCCTGTTCATTTTAGCATATGGGTCCAAGAGACTTTTTTGTAGGTCTTTGGCTCCCTCATACACGTAAAAATTTTCGTAGATCTTGCTTAAACGTACAATCGGGGCTGCTTCGTTAAAAATTTCTAGGGGGCGCTATTGAGTCATTTTTGTAAAAATAGCACAATCAACAATAAAATATTGTTCATTTTACCAGGCCAGATGTGTGTGCCAAGTTTCATGAGTTTCTGCGCATGTTTAGACCCTCAAAATTGGCGTTGTTTTCTTGGCGAACAGTGCTTAGCCACACCCACAGCAATTCGCGAAAACTCACAAACTTCGTGTTGTGACATCATGAAGGCCGAAACCCTCATCTGAGCAAATATGAGGTTGGTCCAGTTAACGTGTTTGGAGAAAAACGTAGAAGAAAATTCGTAAGAAAAAAAATTGCCACTAGGTGGCGCTATCAGTTAGATGAAATATAAGTCAGTAGACGTCTTTAGGGCTGGACTCTCATCAAATGTGTGAAATTTTGAGAAGATAGGATCATCTCGGTCAAGTTAATGCAGCTTTTATTTTCACGAAAAATCTTCAGACTTTGCATCACCGTAGCGGCCACGCCCTTTGGCGAAAAGTAACAATATTCGGTGTGGGGCATGATCAACATCTTAAGGCTTTTCTGACCAATTTTCAAATGGATCCCTTCAACAAGCTCAGCACAGTAGCTAAAAACGTAAAGTATGACATTTATTGTAACCACTAGGTGGCGCTACATGGATAACTGAATTTTATCATATAGATGTTTTCAGACCGTGACTATTACATTGCCTGAGAAGTTTGAGATTTTTTGGAGCTTGAACATGGGAGTTATTAAGCATTTGCTTTCTGGACAAATGAAATTTTAAAGGCAATATTTGATGCCCCGCCCCCGTCATATAGTATTTCAAAAAGGCAAGATGTTTTGCCCAGTTGTTCTCTCAGGTCTTGAGATGATAAATGCCAAGTTTGAAGTCAATTGGATGAAAAATGTTTGCAAAGGGGGAAAAAGCATGACCACAGTGAATGTGCCAAAATAGGCCAAAATTGGACATTAAAAAATTCATAGCTCACTTCTTGTACATTTTAGCTACATGGTCCCAATAGACTTTTTTGTGCGTCTCGGGGTGCTACACGTGCCTGCCAATTTTCGTTGCTCTAGCTGAAACGTGCCGGGCTTGGTTATTATTTTTCTACGCTAGGGGGCGCTATAGAGTCGCGTTGTTATAACGACTTCATAATATCAAATTTTTCGCCGGACCTGAGGAGTGTGCAAAGTTCGGTGAGTTTTCGTGAATATTTAGGTACCCAAAATCGCGATTGTTTGCGGAGAATAAAGAAGAAGAAGAATAATAATAATTTTTACAAAAACAATAGGGACCTCGCAGCGGTCGCTGCTCGGGCCCTAATAACTAGAGCTGCGAGCAGCTATAAAGGGCCCTCGCAGCCCGGGCCACGTTGGGGTCCTTGCACGTTGGGGTACTGGCACGTTGGGGTACTGGCATATTGGAAGCAAAATTTCTTTGAAAATGGCATAATAAACCTTTACATGTAGAATATTTTTTTGCCAGTGTGTGTGTCAAGCTCAACGGGTTTTGGTGATTGTTAAGACCTGCAAAAATCAGCGTCCTTTTTTATTTTTAGGCAATGAGTTGCCCTGATTGGTATTTTTTGTAAAAGTGTATATACACATCATCGCTCGTTGTACTCATTGCACAATGTTACTTTTATTGTCCAAAGGGGCAATCAAAAATGAATAAAACAAAATGGAAACGTACATACGTTTGGATCAGTGTGAAGCCAGTGAACAATTTGAGTGGTGGAAACTAAAAGAATATTCATAAATGACTTAGTTATCACACTTAGAATGAGTGTACATTTTTTGTACAAAATACCGTATGTGGGGTATTTTTCTTTTTTTTATATAAGCCTCAAGGGCTAGGTGGCGCTTTATTTATAACTGAATGTTGTCATCGAGATACCTTCAGGCCTTGATTATAAGCATACATGTCAAGTGTGGGATTTTTTTTGGAGCATGTACCGTGGAGTTATTAAGCATATCCTTCATTCACGATATTGCTTTTAATGTCCACAGAGGCTATCAAAAATAAAAAAATAAATATATATGTTTGGATAAGTCTGATGCCAGTGAACATTTTGAGTGGTGGAAACTAAAAGAATATTCATAAATGACTTAGTTATCACACTTAGAATGAGTTTACATTTTTTGTACAAAATACCGTATGTGGGATAGTATTTTTTTTTTATGCCTCAAGGGCTAGGTGGCGCTGCATATATAACTGAATGTTGTCATAGAGATAGCTTCAGGCCTTGACGATTAACATACATGTCAAGTTTGGGATTTTTTGGAGCATGTACCGGCGAGTTATTAAGCATATCCTTTTTCAGTGCGAAACACAAATTTTGATGCCCCGCCTTCATCATATAGTATTTCGAAAGGTCAAGATTTTTCCCCCTGTCGTTGGCTCAGGTCTTGACATGGTCCAGGTCAAGTCTTAACTCAGTCAGATGAAACGTGTAGGAGAAGTGGGCAAAAGTCTGCCCCCTGTGAATGTGCAAAAATTGTCAAAAATGGGACATTCAAAAATTCGTAGCTAACTTCCTGTTCATTTTAGCATATGGGTCCAAGAGACTTTTTTGTAGGTCTTGGGCTCCCTCATACACCTAAAAATATTCGTCGTTCTTGCTTAAACGTACAACCGGGGCTGCTTCGTTAAAAACTTCTCGGGGGCGCTATTGAGTCATTTTTGTAAAAATAGCACAATCAACAATAAAATATTGCTCATTTTACCAGGCCAGATGTGTGTGCCAAGTTTCATGAGTTTCTGTGCATGTTTAGACCCTCAAAACTGGCGTTGTTTTCTTGGCGAACAGCGCTTAGCCACACCCACAGCAATTCGCGAAAACTCACAAACTTCGTGTTGTGACATCATGAAGGCTGAAACCCTCATCTGAGCAAATATGAGGTAGGTCCAGTTAACGTGTTTGGAGAAAAACGTAGAAGAAAATTCGTAAGAAAAAAAATTGCCACTAGGTGGCGCTATCAGTTAGATTAAATATAAGTCAGTAGATGTCTTTAGGGCTGGACTCTCATCAAATGTGTGAAATTTTGAGAAGATAGGATCATCTCGGTCAAGTTAATGCAGCTTTTATTTTCACGAAAAATCTTCAGACTTTGCGTCACCGTAGCGGCCACGCCCTTTGGCGAAAAGTTACAATATTCGGTGTGGGGCATGATCAACATCTTAAGGCTTTTCTGACCAATTTTCAAATGGATCCCTTCAACAAGCTCATCACAGTAGCTAAAAACGTAAAGTATGACATTTATTGTAACCACTAGGTGGCGCTATATGTATAACTAAATTTTATCATATAGATGTTTTCAGGCCGTGACTATTACGTTGCCTGAGAAGTTTGAGATTTTTTGGAGCTTGAACATGGGAGTTATTAAGCATTTGCTCTTTCTGGACAAATGAAATTTTAAAGGCAATATTTGATGCCCCGCCCCCGTCATATAGTATTTCAAAAAGGCAAGATGTTTTGCCCAGTTGTTCTCTCAGGTCTTGAGATGATAAATGCCAAGTTTGAAGTCAATTGGATGAAAAATGTTTGCAAAGGGGGAAAAAGCATGACCACAGTGAATGTGCCAAAATAGGCCAAAATTGGACATTAAAAAATTCATAGCTCACTTCCTGTACATTTTAGCTACATGGTCCCAATTGACTTTTTTGTGCGTCTCGGGGTGCTACACGTGCCTGCCAATTTTTGTTGCTCTAGCTCAAACGTGCCGGGCTTGGTTTTTATTTTTCTACGCTAGGGGGCGCTATCGAGTCGCATTGTTATGACGACTTAATAATATCAAATTTTTCGCCGGGCCTGAGGAGTGTGCAAAGTTCGGTGAGTTTTCGTGAATGTTTAGGTACCCAAAATCGCGATCGTTTGCGGAGAATAAAGAATAATAATAATAATAATAATAATAATAATTTTTACAAAAACAATAGGGACCTCGCAGCGGTCGCTGCTCGGGCCCTAATAATAATAATAATAATAATTTTTACAAAAACAATAGGGACCTCGCAGCGGTCGCTGCTCGGGCCCTAACTAGAACTGCGAGCAGCTATAAAGGGCCCTCGCAGCCCGGGCCACGTTGGAGTCCTTGCACGTTGGGGTACTTGCACGTTAGGGTACTGGCACATTGGGGTACTGGCATATTGGAAGCAAAATTTCTTTGAAAATGGCATAATAAACGTTTACATGTAGAATATTTTTTTTGCCAGTGTGTATCAAGCTCAACGGGTTTTGGGGATTGTTAAGACCTGCAAAAATCTGCGTCCTTTTTTATTTTTAGGCAATGAGTTGCCCTGATTGGTATTTTTTGTAAAAGTGTATATATACATCATCGCTCGTTGTACTCATTGCACAATGTTACTTTTATTGTCCAAAGGGGCAATCAAAAATGAATAAAACAAAATGGAAACGTACATACGTTTGGATCGGTGTGAAGCCAGTGAACAATTTGAGTGGTGGAAACTAAAAGAATATTCATAAATGACTTAGTCATCACACTTAGAATGAGTTTACATTTTTTGTACAAAATACCGTATGTGTTTTTTTTTTTTTTTATATAAGCCTCAAGGGCTAGGTGGCGCTGTATTTATAACTGAATGTTGTCATCGAGATACCTTCAGGCCTTGATTATAAGCATACATGTCAAGTGTGGGATTTTTTTTGGAGCATGTACCGTGGAGTTATTAAGCATATCCTTCATTCACGATATTGCTTTTAATGTCCACAGAGGCTATCAAAAATAAATAAAAATATATATATGTTTGGATAAGTCTGATGCCAGTGAACATTTTGAGTGGTGGAAACTAAAAGAATATTCATAAATGACTTAGTTATCACACTTAGAATGAGTTTACATTTTTTGTACAAAATACCGTATGTGGGGTATTTTTTTTTTATGCCTCAAGGGCTAGGTGGCGCTGCATATATAACTGAATGTTGTCATAGCGATAACTTCAGGCCTTGACGATAAACATACATGTCAAGTTTGGGATTTTTTGGAGCATGTACCGGGGAGTTATCAAGCATATCCTTTTTCAGTGCGACACACAAATTTTGATGCCCCGCCTTCATCATATAGTATTTCGAAAGGTCAAGATTTTTCCCCCTGTCGTTGGCTCAGGTCTTGACATTGTCCAGGTCAAGTCTTAACTCAGTCGAATGAAACGTGGAGAAGAAGTGGGCAAAAGTATGCCCCCTGTAAATGTGCAAAAATCATCAAAAATGGGACATTCAAAAATTCGTAGCTCACTTCCTGTTCATTTTAGCATATGGGTCCAAGAGACTTTTATGTAGGTCTTGGGCTCCCTCATACACCTAAAATTTTTCGTAGATCTTGCTTAAACGTACAACCGGGGCTGCTTAGTTAAAATTTTCTAGGGGGCGCTATTGAGTCATTTTTGTAAAAATAGCACAATCAACATTAAAATATTTCTCATTTTACCAGGCCAGATGTGTGTGCCAAGTTTCATGAGTTTCTGCGCATGTTTAGACCCTCAAAACCGGCGTTGTTTTCTTGGCGAACAGCGCTTAGCCACGGCCACAGCAATTCACGAAAACTCACAAACTTCGTGTTGTGACATCATGAAGGCCGAAACCCTCATCTGAGCAAATATGAGGTAGGTCCAGTTAACGTGTTTGGAGAAAAACGTAGAAGAAAATTCGTAAGAAAAAAATTGCCACTAGGTGGCGCTATCAGTTAGATGAAATATAAGTCAGTAGATGTCTTTAGGGCTGGACTCTCATCAAATGTGGGAAATTTTGAGAAGATAGGATCATCTCGGTCAAGTTAATGCAGCTTTTATTTTCACAAAAAATCTTCAGACTTTGCGTCACCGTAGCGGCCACGCCCTTTGGCGAAAAGTTACAATATTCGGTGTGGGGCATGATCAAAATCTTAAGGCTTTTCTGACCAATTTTCAAATGGATCCCTTCAACAAGCTCAGCACAGTAGCTAAAAACGTAAAGTATGACATTTATTGTAACCACTAGGTGGCGCTATATGTATAACTGAATTTTATCATATAGATGTTTTCAGGCCGTGACTATTACGTTGCCTGAGAAGTTTGAGATTTTTTGGAGCTTGAACATGGGAGTTATTAAGCATTTGCTTTCTGGACAAATGAAATTTTAAAGGCAATATTTGATGCCCCGCCCCCGTCATATAGTATTTCAAAAAGGCAAGATGTTTTGCCCAGTTGTTCTCTCAGGTCTTGAGATGATAAATGCCAAGTTTGAAGTCAATTGGATGAAAAATGTTTGCAAAGGGGGAAAAAGCATGACCACAGTGAATGTGCCAAAATAGGCCAAAATTGGACATTAAAAAATTCATAGCTCACTTCCTGTACATTTTAGCTACATGGTCCCAATAGACTTTTTTTTGCGTCTCGGGGTGCTACACGTGCCTGCCAATTTTTGTTGCTCTAGCTCAAACGTGCCGGGCTTGGTTTTTATTTTTCTACGCTAGGGGGCGCTATCGAGTCGCATTGTTATGACGACTTAATAATATCAAATTTTTCGCCGGGCCTGAGGAGTGTGCAAAGTTCGGTGAGTTTTCGTGAATGTTTAGGTACCCAAAATCGCGATCGTTTGCGGAGAATAAAGAAGAAGAAGAAGAAAAATAACTAGAGCTGCGAGCAGCTATTAAGGGCCCTCGCAGCCCGGGCCACGTTGGGGTCCTTGCACGTTGGGGTACTTGCACGTTAGGGTACTGGCACATTGGGGTACAGGCATATTGGAAGCAAAATTTCTTTGAAAATGGCATAATAAACGTTTACATGTAGAATATTTTTTTTGCCAGTGTCTGTCAAGCTCAACGGGTTTTGGTGATTGTTAAGACCTGCAAAAATCAGCGTCCTTATTTATATTTAGGCAATGAGTTGCCCTGATTGGTATTTTTTGTAAAAGTGTATATATACATCATCGCTCGTTGTACTCATTGCACAATGTTACTTTTATTGTCCAAAGGGGCAATCAAAAATGAATAAAACAAAATGGAAACGTACATACGTTTGGATCGGTGTGAAGCCAGTGAACAATTTGAGTGGTGGAAACTAAAAGAATATTCATAAATGACTTAGTTATAACACTTAGAATGAGTTTACATTTTTTGTACAAAATACCGTATGTGTTTTTTTTTTGTTTTTTTTTATATATTATGCCTCAAGGGCTAGGTGGCGCTGTATTTATAACTGAATGTTGTCATAGAAATACCTTCAGGCCTTGATTATAAGCATACATGTCAAGTGTGGGATTTTTTTTGGAGCATGTACCGTGGAGTTATTATGCATATCCTTCATTCACGATATTGCTTTTAATGTCCACAGAGGCTATCAAAAATAAATAAAAATATATATATGTTTGGATAAGTCTGATGCCAGTGAACATTTTGAGTGGTGGAAACTAAAAGAATATTCATAAATGACTTAGTTATCACACTTAGAATGAGTTTACATTTTTTGTACAAAATACCGTATGTGGGGTATTTTTTTTTTATGCCTCAAGGGCTAGGTGATGCTGCATATATAACTGAATGTTGTCATTGAGATAGCTTCAGGCCTTGACGATAAACATACATGTCAAGTTTGGGATTTTTTGGAGCATGTACCGGGGAGTTATGAAGCATATCATTTTTCAGTGCGAAACACAAATTTTGATGCCCCGCCTTCATCATATAGTATTTCGAAAAGTCAAGATTTTTCCCCCTGTCGTTGGCTCAGGTCTTGACATGGTCCAGGTCAAGTCTTAACTCAGTCAGATGAAACGTGTAGGAGAAGTGGGCAAAAGTCTGCCCCCTGTGAATGTGCAAAAATCTTAAAAAATGGGACATTCAAAAATTCGTAGCTCACTTCCTGTTCATTTTAGCATATGGGTCCAAGAGACTTTTTTGTAGGTCTTTGGCTTCCTCATACACCTAAAAATTTTCGTAGATCTTGCTTAAACGTACAATCGGGGCTACTTCGTTAAAAATTTCAAGGGGGCGCTATTGAGTCATTTTTGTAAAAATAGCACAATCAACAATAAAATATTGCTCATTTTACCAGGCCAGATGTGTGTGCCAAGTTTCATGAGTTTCTGTGCATGTTTAGACCCTCAAAACTGGCGTTGTTTTCTTGGCGAACAGCGCTTAGCCACGCCCACAGCAATTCGCGAAAACTCACAAACTTCGTGTTGTGACATCATGAAGGCCGAAACCCTCATCTGAGCAAATATGAGGTAGGTCCAGTTAACGTGTTTGGAGAAAAACGTAGAAGAAAATTCGTAAGAAAAAAAATTGCCACTAGGTGGCGCTATCAGTTAGATGAAATATAAGTCAGTAGATGTCTTTAGGGCTGGACTCTCATCAAATGTGTGAAATTTTGAGAAGATAGGATCATCTCGGTCAAGTTAATGCAGCTTTTATTTTCACGAAAAATCTTCAGACTTTGCGTCACCGTAGCGGCCACGCCCTTTGGCGAAAAGTTACAATATTCGGTGTGGGGCATGATCAACACCTTAAGGCTTTTCTGACCAATTTTCAAATGGATCCCTTCAACAAGCTCAGCACAGTAGCTAAAAACGTAAAGTATGACATTTATTGTAACCACTAGGTGGCGCTACATGGATAACTGAATTTTATCATATAGATGTTTTCAGACCGTGACTATTACGTTGCCTGAGAAGTTTGAGATTTTTTGGAGCTTGAACATGGGAGTTATTAAGCATTTGCTCTTTCTGGACAAATGAAATTTTAAAGGCAATATTTGATGCTCCGCCCCCGTCATATAGTATTTCGAAAAGGCAAGATGTTTTGCCCAGCTGTTCTCTCAGGTCTTGAGATGATAAATGCCAAGTTTGAAGTCAATTGGATGAAAAACATGACCACAGTGAATGTGCCAAAATAGGCCAAAATTGGACATTAAAAAATCCATACCTGACTTCCGGTTTCGGAGATAGATGGAGTAGTTGTGCAGTGCGTGCTCTCCGGTTAATTTACCTTTTTTAACAACAACAAAGCCCTCGAATCCGTTCATTCGAACTTAAGTCACTCATTTATTTGCTTGACAACGCTCTAAACGGCCAAATCAACTTTTCTAATGGCTTCTAAAGGCAGTAAGTCGAGCAAGAAAGAAGAAGCTAGCCCTAGCTTAACACTGGATGCTATCACGACACTACTTGAGCGGCACCGCGAGGAGCTCGCGGCCGAGTTCAAAAGTTCTTTCAATCAACTGGACTCAAAGTTGGACACGCTGAGACAGACTGTGGACGACCACGACCAGCGTGTGTCCTCACTAGAACTCGCCGCGGACGACTTGAGCCAACGGGTTAGCGACCTGGAGAATACCTGTGCCGCGCTTGGCAGCGACAACGCCAAACTGAAAGCCAAAGTGACTGACTTGGAGGGACGAAGCCGCCGGCAGAACATCCGCATCTTGGGGCTCCCTGAGTCTGTTGAGAGCGGCCGACCCTCCGAGTTTTTCGCGGACCTGCTGCTGGAGGTTTTCGGCCCCGAGGTGCTGCCTTCCAAGCCGGACATCGACAGAGCCCACCGAACCCTGGCGGCCAAACCGGCTCCCGGGCAGCGACCGCGGCCGGTGATCGTCCGCCTCCACCGCTACCAGACCAAGGACCTGCTCATCAGGGAGTCGCGCCGGAGGGGGATGCTCGACTACCGCGGCCACAAGATCCGAGTGGTGGAGGATTACACTCCCGAGGTGGCCAGCCAGCGCGCAGAGTACCGAGATGTCATGGCGGAGCTGTACAAGCGGAGTCTGAAACCCGCGCTGCTGTACCCAGCCCGGCTGCGGCTCACGCTGGCCGGTGGAGCCAGGAAATGGATCGGCTCAGTCGAGGAGGCGCAGAAGTACATCGACGGCCTTCCCAAGTCATCCCATGCTTCATAGACACCTCCTATAACCTGACTGGATGAGAGGTAACTCTGCCGTGGTTCCGGACGGCCAAGGAGCACCGACACGCTGATTTGTTTACATGTCGACCGTAATTACTTTATTACAGCAACGCAGCCGAGCCATGCAGGACACGCTTGGAACGCGTTTATCGTAACTGTTTCAATATGAAAGAACTTAAATAATTTGCCCGTAGTTACAATTGTGTGTGCGTGCCATACATATTATATGTTTTGTGTTGTCTCTTTGTTTATATGTTCGCAATCTGATTGACTGCTGTAGTGGAGCCAGCACATTTATAACTTTAAGATTACAGTCATGTCAGTGTGCACTGTTTTACATTCAGTTGTTCCTTTTTTTTTTGTACTAGGTCCGTATTTAATTTAATGTAATGTAATTCTGTTCAACTCTTTTTAATTTGATTTAATCTGAGTCTGGTAAATCTTTCAGAACTGTTTAATGTTCTAATATTGTTTATAGGGGTGTTTTATTTTTACTGTTCTAATGTTTGATACCGGAGGAGTAGTTTGAGTTGAAACAGGAAGATTTAGAGTTAGATGTTTGGGTTTGAGAGCTTGCTGCTTTTCTTTTTAGCAGCTTTCTTGGGAGGGGTGGGGGGTGGGGGGGTGTCACTGCCAACAGTTGGGGAATCAAATGTACATACATATATTTTTCTTTTGACCTGCCATTTATCTAATCTCACACTCTTTACTTTTTTCTATCGCACATGGATAGTTGTGTGAATTTTGTTAGTTGGAATGTTAGAGGCTTGAACCACCCAGTGAAGAGAAGGAAGATTTTTTCACACTTGAAACAGCTTAAAGCAGATATCGCTTTTCTGCAAGAAACCCACGTTCGCAGCTCAGACAGCAGCCGTCTGCTGATGGGTTGGGGGGGAGGAGCATTCCACTCCTCCTTTCAGGCTAAGGCCAGAGGAGTTTCAATCTTAATATCTCCAAATATTACCTTTGAGCCTCATAATGTGACCTCTGATAAGTTTGGCCGATATGTTATTGTGACTGGGAAATTATACAACACAATGGTGGTTCTTGTTAATGTTTATGCCCCCAACGTGGATGAACCAACTTTTTTTGAGCACCTATTTTCATTACTCCCAGACCTAAATACACATTCTTTCATCTTTGGAGGTGACCTGAACTGCTGGCTGGATCCGCTCTTAGACCGGTCTTCCACCAACCCTGGCACGCCTAGTAAATCAGCCGACCTTATTCAGGCCTTCCTCATGCAGTATGGTGTTTGTGATGTGTGGCGTTCTCTACATCCCCAGGAAAAGGAATACTCCTTTTTTTCACACGTTCATCACACATATTCACGCATAGACTATGTTTTCCTTGACCATGGTCTGCTCCCCCTTGTCCGATCCTGTGACTACCATAGTATTGTCATTTCGGACCACGCGCCCGTCTCCATGGCCATCTCCCTCCCAAATCTCCCCCGGAGGAGCAGACAGTGGCGTTTCAACTCCACTCTGCTGTCTGACGACAAATTTGTGGAGTTCATAGAAAACGAAATAACTTTTTTCTTGTCCACTAACATATCCCCTGAGGTCTCCAGTCTGGTTGTATGGGATGCCCTTAAGGCCTACCTCAGGGGACAAATCATATCTTACACAGCTCAAATGAAAAGTAGAGCTAACAAGGAGCGTTCAGATTTGGCTCATCAAATTGGGGAAATTGACAAACAATATGCGCTAACTGAAAATCAGAATCTTTATAAAAAACGATTAGCGCTCCAAACTAAGTTTGACCTACTCACTACCCATTCGGTTGAATATTTGCTCCTGAAAAACAAAGCCACATTTTATGCCCATGGAGACAAGGCCGACAAGCTGCTTGCAAACCAGTTGAAGGGCTTTTCTGCGAAGCAAAACATAACTAAAATCCATACATATAACGGTGAAATCACCATGGACCATACTCAAATTAATGATGCCTTCAAAGACTTTTATTCAAATCTCTATTCTTCGGAATCTCCCCCTGATCCTAATGCCATACACGATTTTCTAAACAGCCTTAATGTTCCCAAACTCCAACCAGACCAAGGTAAGAGACTGGATGAGCCCATAACACAGGCTGAAATAGTCTCAGCTATCACTTCAATGCAGTCAGGCAAGAGTCCAGGCCCCGACGGGTTCCCAGTTGAGTTTTTTAAGAGGTTCTCTTTGCTTTTGTCTCCACAACTTTGTTCTGTGCTTTGCGAATCGTTTAGGCAAGGCTCCCTTCCTAAATCATTTTCGGAAGCTTGCATCACCCTTATTGCCAAAACAGGCAAAGATCCCACATATTGCGCCTCCTATAGGCCCATTTCTCTTATTAACACGGATGCAAAAATCCTGGCCAAAGTTCTCGCTCACAGATTAGAAAACATCCTTCCGACCATCATATCTGAGGATCAAACTGGTTTTATAAAGGGTAGACACTCCTTCTTTAATATACGTAGATTATTAAATATTATCTATTCCACTCCTGATGATACCCCTGAGTGTATAGTCTCCATTGATGCTGAAAAGGCATTTGATCGCGTGGAGTGGGTCTACCTGTGGGCAGTGCTGGAGAAATTTGGTTTTGGGCCGAACTTCATTGCGTGGATTAAACTGTTGTATTCTCATCCTACGGCCTTGGTCCGAACCAACTCCCAGTTGTCTGATCCGTTTAGCCTGCATCGTGGAACCCGCCAGGGTTGTCCTCTCAGCCCCATGTTATTTGACCTGGTTATTGAACCTCTCGCCATCGCCATCCGTAGCCGAGATGACATCACGGGTGTATGGAGAGGCGGCATTGAACATAAGGCCTCGATTTATGCGGACGACCTTATGCTGCTTATTTCGAATCCGACCACCTCTCTCCATTCGGCTCTGTCACTACTCGATCACTTTAGTCAATTATCTGGGTATAAAATAAACTTTGACAAAAGTGAACTGTTTCCAATTGGCAATATCGTATCTGCTTCAGACTTTAGTAATTTTCCATTTAAAATTGAAAATTACAAAATTTCCTATTTGGGCGTCACGATTACCCGAAAGCACAAAGACCTTTTTAAAGAGAACTTCTTGAATTTATCAGCTTATATCAAACAAATACTCAAACAATGGTCACCACTCTCCATGTCCCTCGTCGGGCGAATAAATTCTATTAAAATGACCGTTTTACCGAAATTTTTGTACCTATTTCAGGCTCTACCAGTTTTCATTCCCAAAATTTTTTTTGACGATCTTGATTCAACAATCTCTTCTTATATTTGGAAGGGGAAAAGGGCCCGTCTTAACAGAGCCCATCTACAAAAGACGAAGGCCGCCGGTGGTCTGGCTTTGCCTAATCTCCGTTTTTATTATTGGGCTGCCAACATGCGGTGTCTCACATTCTGGTCTCACTTTCATAATCGTCCGGATCCTCCTGGCTGGGTGGCAATGGAGTTGAGATCAGAGGATGACGTATCCCTGGCTGCATTGATCGGCTCCTCTCTTCCACTCTCAACCAGATCTTTAAAAAATCCGGTGGTTAAACACTCAGTGAGGATCTGGTCTCAGTTCCGGAAGTTTTTCAAATTACACGACTTCTCACCATTTAGCCCAATATTATGTAATCATTTTTTCAAACCCTCACTCAATGACGCCGCCTTCAAAGAGTGGAGTCAGAGGGGAATAGCACGCTTCCAAGATTTGTTTATTGATAATAGTCTGGCATCATTCCAACAATTACGTAATAAATTTGCACTTTTAAATTCTAATTTCTTCCGTTATCTGCAAATTCGACATTTTATACTTTCTAAATTGCCCACCACACTAAGTTCCGACAGGAATATTGTTGACATTGTCCTCTCCTCAAATCCATACCAGAGGAGGCTTGTCTCTCTTTTTTACAGCATGCTGTTGGTTCTGAAGATGACGTCTATGGAGAGGATCAGGGCGGCATGGGAAGAGGACCTAGGTGCCCCCTTTTCTGAGGAAACATGGTCATCCGTCTTAAAACAAGTCAATTCCTCATCTCTGTGTGCTCGTCATAATTTAATCCAATTCAAAGTGGTTCACAGAGTTCACATCTCCAAAACCAAACTGGCCAGCTTTTATCCTGACATCAGCCCACTCTGTACCAAGTGTAATATCTCAGACGGCTCACTCTTTCATATGTTTTGGACTTGTCCTAAACTTAGCAAATTCTGGACAGAGGTTTTTTATTCCCTCTCCCAGATTTTGACAGTGAGGGTGGAGCCGAACCCCCTTGTTGGTTTATTCGGAGTCACAGGGGACGTTCGACTTTCTTCTGAACAGCGCCGCACCTTAGCGTTTGCCACCCTCCTGGCGCGGAGGTCTGTCCTCTTCAGGTGGAGGGATCCCTCTCCTCCCACGCACGCCGATTGGCTGGCAGCTTTAATGACATGCTTGAAAATTGAAAAGATCAGATACTCTCTCCATTTTTCTAATGGGAGATTCCTGCGTGCCTGGGGACCTTTTTTTAAACATGTGTCAGTCCTCTCAGGCCCTTGACATTCCACAATTTGACTTCTTTTTTATGTTGTTTATTTTGTTGACATTGGTTATCCATAATCATTACTAAAGCTGAATATTTAATGGTCATGAATCTTATTGGCAGTGACGGGGTTTAATTTTATGGTTTATTTTATTTTTGTTTCTTTTTTTTTTTTTTTTGTGTGTGTGTGCTGGATGTCAGTCCTGTGTTTCATTTCATTTTGTCTTTTTTGCACTGGAAATCTATGCACTATTATTGCAAAAAATAAATAAAGAGATTTTGATTTAAAAAAAAAAAAAATCCATACCTCACTTCCTGTACATTTTAGCTACATGGTCCCAATAGACTTTTTTGTGCGTCTCGGGGTGTTACACGTGCCTGCCAATTTTCGTTGCTCTAGCTCAAACGTGCCGGGCTTGGTTATTATTTTTCTACGCTAGGGGGCGCTATAGAGTCGCGTTGTTATAACGACTTCATAATATCAAATTTTTCGCCGGACCTGAGGAGTGTGCAAAGTTCGGTGAGTTTTCGTGAATATTTAGGTACCCAAAATCGCGATTGTTTGCGGAGAATAAAGAAGAAGAAGAAGAAGAATAATAACTAGAGCTGCGAGCAGCTATAAAGGGCCCTCGCAGCCCGGGCCACGTTGGGGTACTTGCACGTTGGGGTACTGGCACATTGGAAACAGAATTTTTTTGAAAATGGCATGATAAACCATTACGTGGATTTATTTTTTTTTTCCAGGTGTGATGATTGTCAAGCTCAATGGGTTTTGGTGATTGTTAAGATGTGCAAAAATCAGCGTCTTTTTTTTATTTTTAGGCAATGAGTTGCCCTGATTGGTATTTTTTGTAAAGGTACATATACACATCATCGCTCGTACTCATTGCACAATATTGCTTTTATTGTCCATAGAGGCGATAAAAAAAAAAAATTAAAAAAAATTAAACTAAATAAAAAAGCACATATGTTTGGATCGGTCTGATGCCAGTGAACATATTGAGTGGTGGAAAGTAAAAGAATATTCATAAATGACTTAGTTATCACACTTACAATAAGTTTACAATTTTTGTAAAAATACCGTAAGTGAGGCATTTTTTTTTGCCTCAAGGACTAGGTGGCGCTGTATTTATAACTGAATTTTGTCAGAGATACCTTCAGGCCTTGACTATAAATATACATTTTAAGTATGGGATTTTTTGGAGCATGTACCTGAGTTATTAAGCACATCCTTCATTCACGATATTGCTTTTAAAGTCCATAGAGGCTATCAAAAATCAATAAAATTAATTAAAAAAATATGTATGTTTGGTTAGGTCTGATGCCAGTGAACATTTTGAGTGGTGGAAATTAAAAGAATATTCATAAATGACTTAGTTATCACACTTAGAATGAATTTACAATTTTTGTAAAAATACCGTAAGTGGGGTATTTTTTTTTTTATGCCTCAAGGGCTAGGTGGCGCTACATATATAACTGAATGTTGTCATAGAGATAGCTTCAGGCCTTGACTATAAACATACATGTCAGGTTTGGGATTTTTTGGAGCATGTACTGGGGAGTTATTAAGCTTATCCTTTTTCATTGCAAAATACAAATTTTGATGCCCCGCCCTCATCATATAGTATTTCGAAAAGTCAAGATTTTTCCCCCTGTCGTTGGCTCAGGTCTTGACATGGTCCAGGTCAAGTCTGAAGTCAGTCGGATGAAACGTGTAGGAGAAGTGGGCAAAAGTATGCCCCCTGTAAATGTGCAAAAATCGTCAAAAATGGGACATTCAAAAATTCGTGGCTCACTTCCTGTTCATTTTAGCATATGGGTCCAAGAGACTTTTTTGTAGGTCTTGGGCTTCCTAATACACCTAAAAAATTTTGTAGCTCTTCCTTAAACGTACAACTGGGGCTGTTCTAGGGGGCACTATTGAGTCATTTTTGTAAAAATAGCACAATCCAGGATAAAATATCGCTCATTTTGCCAGGCCAGATGTGTGTGCCAAGTTTCATGCGTTTTTGTGCCAGTTTAGGCCCTCAAAATTGGTGTTGTTTTCTTGGCGAACAGCGCTTAGCCACGCCCACAGCGATTCGCGAAAACTCACAAACTTCGTTTTGTGACATCATGAATACTGAAACCCTAATCTGACCAAATATGAGGTAGGTGCAGTTAATGTGGTTGGAGACAAACATTGAAGAAAAATCGTAAGAAAAAAAATTGCCAGTAGGTGGCGCTATCAGTAAGATGAAATATAAGTACGTAGATGTCTTAAGGGCTGGACTCTCATGAAATGTGTGAAATTTTGAGAAGATAGGATCATCTGGGTCAAGTTAAAGCAGCTTTTATTGCCACGAAAAATTACCAAACTTTGCGGCACTGTAGCGGCCACGCCCTTTGGCGAAAAGTTACAATATTCGGTGTGGGGCATGATCAACATCTTAAGGCTTGTCTGACCAATTTTCAACTGGATCCCTTCAAAGAGCTTGTCACAGTAGCTAAAAACGTAAAGTATGACATTTATTGTCACCACAAGGTGGTGCTATATATATAACAGAATTTTATCATATAGATGTCTTCAGGCCGTGACTATTAAGTTGCAAGTTTTTTGGAGCTTGTACATGGGAGTTATTCAGCATTTTGTCTTTCTGGACAAATGAAATTTTAAAGACAATATTTGATGCCCCGCCCCCGTCATATAGTATTTCAAAAAGTCAAGATATTTTGCCCAGTTGCTGCCTCAGGTCTTGAGATGATACATGGCAAGTTTGAAGTCAACTGGCTGAAAAATATTTGCAAAGGGGGAAAAAGTATGACCACAGTGAATGGGCCAAAATGGGCCAAAATTGGACATTCAAAAATTCATAGCTCACTTCCTGTACATTTTAGGAAATGGCTTCCACTGACTTTTTTGTGCGTCTCGGGGTGCTACACGTGCCTGCCAATTTTCGTAGCTCTAGCTCAAATGGGCCGGGATTGGTTTTTATTTTTCTACGCTAGGTGGCGCTATAGCGTCGCGTTGTTATGACAACAACATAATATCAAATTTTTCGCCAGGCCCGAAGAGATTGCAAAGTTTGGTGAGTTTTCGTAAATGTTTAGGTCCTCAAAAATGCGATCGTTTGCGGAGAATAAAGAAGAAGAAGAAGAAGAATTCTTACAAAAACAAGAGGGACCTCGCAGCGGTCGCTGCTCGGGCCCTAACTAGAGCTGCGAGCAGCTATAAAGGGCCCTCGCAGCCCGGGCCACGTTGGGGTCCTTGCACGTTGGGGTACTTGCACGTTGGGGTACTGGCACGTTGGGGTACTGGCATATTGGAAGCAAAATTTCTTTGAAAATGGCATAATAAACGTTTACATGTAGAATATTTTTTTTGCCAGTGTGTGTCAAGCTCAACGGGTTTTGGTGATTGTTAAGACCTGCAAAAATCAGCGTCTTTTTTTATTTTTAGGCAATGAGTTGCCCTGATTGGTATTTTTTTGTAAAAGTGTATATACACATCATCGCTCGTTGTACTCATTGCACAATGTTACTTTTATTGTCCAAAGGGGCAATCAAAAATGAATAAAACAAAATGGAAACGTACATACGTTTGGATCGGTGTGAAGCCAGTGAACAATTTGAGTGGTGGAAACTAAAAGAATATTCATAAATGACTTAGTTATCACACTTAGAATGAGTGTACATTTTTTGTACAAAATACCGTATGTGGGGTATTTTTTTTATTTTTATATATAAGCCTCAAGGGCTAGGTGGCGCTGTATTTATAACTGAATGTTGTCATAGAGATACCTTCAGGCCTTGATTATAAGCATACATGTCAAGTGTGGGATTTTTTTTTGGAGCATGTACCGTGGAGTTATTAAGCATATCCTTCATTCACGATATTGCTTTTAATGTCCATAGAGGCTATCAAAAATAAATAAAAATATATATATGTTTGGATAAGTCTGATGCCAGTGAACATTTTGAGTGGTGGAAACTAAAAGAATATTCATAAATGACTTAGTTATCACACTTAGAATGAGTTTACATTTTTTGTACAAAATACCGTATGTGGGGTATTTTTTTTTCATGCCTCAAGGGCTAGGTGGCGCTGCATATATAACTGAATGTTGTCATAGAGATAACTTCAGGCCTTGACGATAAACATACATGTCAAGTTTGGGATTTTTTGGAGCATGTACCGGGGAGTTATCAAGCATATCCTTTTTCATTGCGAAACACACATTTTGATGCCCCGCCCTCATCATATAGTATTTCGAAAAGTCAAAATTTTTCCCCCTGTCGTTGGCTCAGGTCTTGACATGGTCCAGGCCAAGTCTTAACTCAGTCGGATGAAACGTGGAGAAGAAGTGGGCAAAAGTCTGCCCCCTGTGAATGTGCAAAAATCGTCAAAAATGGGACATTCAAAAATTCGTAGCTCACTTGCTGTTCATTTTAGCATATGGGTACAAGAGACTTTTTTTGTAGGTCTTGAGCTCCCTCATACACCTAAAAATATTCGTCGTTCTTGCTTAAACGTACAACCGGGGCTGCTTCGTTAAAAATTTCGAGGGGGCGCTATTGAGTCATTTTTTTAAAAATAGCACAATCAACAATAAAATATTGCTCATTTTACCAGGCCAGATGTGTGTGCCAAGTTTCAGGAGTTTCTGTGCATGTTTAGACCCTCAAAACTGGCGTTGTTTTCTTGGCGAACAGCGCTTAGCCACGCCCACAGCAATTCGCGAAAACTCACAAACTTCGTGTTGTGACATCATGAAGGCCGAAACCCTCATCTGAGCAAATATGAGGTAGGTCCAGTTAACGTGTTTGGAGAAAAACGTAGAAGAAAATTCGTAAGAAAAAAAATTGCCACTAGGTGGCGCTATCAGTTAGATGAAATGTAAGTTAGTAGATGTCTTTAGAGCTGGACTCTCATCAAATGTGTGAAATTTTGAGAAGATAGGATCATCTCGGTCAGGTTAATGCAGCTTTTATTGTCACGAAAAATCTTCAGACTTTGCGTCACCGTAGCGGCCACGCACTTTGGCGAAAAGTTACAATATTCGGTGTGGGGCATCATCAACATCTTAAGGCTTTTCTGACCAATTTTCAACTGGATCCCTTCAACGAGCTCAGCACAGTAGCTAAAAACGTAAAGTATGACATTTATTGTAACCACTAGGTGGCGCTATATGTAGAACTGAATTTTGTCATATAGATGTTTTCAGGCCGTGACTATTACGTTGCCTGAGAAGTTTGAGATTTTTTGGAGCTTGTACATGGGAGTTATTCAGCATTTGCTCTTTCTGGACAAATGAAATTTTAAAGGCAATATTTGATGCCCCGCCCCCGTCATATAGTATTTCGAAAAGGCAAGACTTTTTGCCCAGCTGTTCTCTTAGGTCTTGAGATGATAAATGCCAAGTTTGAAGTCAATGGGATGAAAAATGTTTGCATAGGGGGACAAAGCATGACCACAGTGAATGTGCCAAAATAGGCCAAAATTGGACATTAAAAAATTCATAGCTCACTTCCTGTACATTTTAGCTACATGGTCCCAATAGACTTTTTTTGTGCGTCTCGGGGTGCTACACGTGCCTGCCAATTTTCGTTGCTCTAGCTCAAACGTGCCGGGCTTGGTTTTTATTTTTCTATGCTAGGGGGCGCTATAGAGTCGCGTTGTTATAACGACTTCATAATATCAAATTTTTCGCCGGACCTGAGGAGTGTGCAAAGTTCGGTGAGTTTTCGTGAATATTTAGGTACCCAAAATCGCGATTGTTTGCGGAGAATAAAGAAGAAGAAGAAGAAGAAGAATTTTTACAAAAACAATAGGTACCTCGCAGCGGTCGCTGCTCGGGCCCTAATAATAATAATTTTTACAAAAACAATAGGGACCTCGCAGCGGTCGCTGCTCGGGCCCTAATAATAATAATAATTTTTACAAAAACAAT
The DNA here is from genome assembly GCF_051991245.1 of Festucalex cinctus. Lineage (NCBI taxonomy): Eukaryota > Metazoa > Chordata > Actinopteri > Syngnathiformes > Syngnathidae > Festucalex > Festucalex cinctus. The sequence continues at coordinate 27,723,237 of NC_135423.1, read as the reverse complement.
AGGGACCTCGCAGCGGTCGCTGCTCGGGCCCTAATAACTAGAGCTGCGAGCAGCTATTAAGGGCCCTCGCAGCCCGGGCCACGTTGGAGTCCTTGCACGTTGGGGTACTTGCACGTTAGGGTACTGGCACGTTGGGGTACTGGCATATTGGAAGCAAAATTTCTTTGAAAATGGCATAATAAACGTTTACATGTAGAATATTTTTTTTGCCAGTGTGTCTCAAGCTCAACGGGTTTTGGGGATTGTTAAGACCTGCAAAAATCTGCGTCCTTTTTTATTTTTAGGCAATGAGTTGCCCTGATTGGTATTTTTTGTAAAAGTGTATATATACATCATCGCTCGTTGTACTCATTGCACAATGTTACTTTTATTGTCCAAAGGGGCAATCAAAAATGAATAAAACAAAATGGAAACGTACATACATTTGGATCGGTGTGAAGCCAGTGAACAATTTGAGTGGTGGAAACTAAAAGAATATTCATAAATGACTTAGTTATCACACTTAGAATGAGTTTACATTTTTTGTACAAAATACCGTATGTGGGGTATTTTTTTTTTATGCCTCAAGGGCTAGGTGGCGCTGCATATATAACTGAATGTTGTCATAGAGATAGCTTCAGGCCTTGACGATAAACATACATGTCAAGTTTGGGATTTTTTGGAGCATGTACCGGGGAGTTATTAAGCATATCCTTTTTCAGTGCGAAACACAAATTTTGATGCCCCGCCTTCATCATATAGTATTTCGAAAGGTCAAGATTTTTCCCCCTGTCGTTGGCTCAGGTCTTGACATGGTCCAGGTCAAGTCTTAACTCAGTCAGATGAAACGTGTAGGAGAAGTGGGCAAAAGTCTGCCCCCTGTGAATGTGCAAAAATAGTCAAAAATGGGACATTCAAAAATTCGTAGCTAACTTCCTGTTCATTTTAGCATATGGGTCCAAGAGACTTTTTTGTAGGTCTTGGGCTCCCTCATACACCTAAAAATATTCGTCGTTCTTGCTTAAACGTACAACCGGGGCTGCTTCGTTAAAAACTTCTCGGGGGCGCTATTGAGTCATTTTTGTAAAAATAGCACAATCCAGGATAAAATATCGCTCATTTTGCCAGGCCAGATGTGTGTGCCAAGTTTAATGCGTTTCTGTGTCGGTTTAGGCCCTCAAAATAGGTGTTGTTTTCTTGGCGAACAGCGCTTAGCCACGCCAATAGCGATTCGCGAAAACTCACAAACTTTGTGTTGTGACATCATGAAGACCGAAACCCTCATCTGAGCAAATATGAGGTAGGTGCAGTTAATGTGGTTGGAGAAAAGCATTGAGGAAAAATCATAAGAAAAAAAAAATTCCAGTAGGTGGCGCTATCATTAAGATGAAATATAAGTTCGTAGATGTCTTAAGGGCTGGACTCTCATCAAATCTGTGAAATTTTGAGAAGATAGGATCATCTGGGTCAAGTTAAAGCAGCTTTTATTGTCACGAAAAATTACCAGACTTTGCGGCACCGTAGCGGCCACGCCCTTTGGCGAAAAGTTACAATATACAATAATAAAGTTCGGTGAGTTTTCGTGAATGTTTAGGTACCCAAAATCGCGATCGTTTGCGGAGAATAAAGAATAATAATAATAATAATAATAATAATTTTTACAAAAACAATAGGGACCTCGCAGCGGTCGCTGCTCGGGGCCTAATAATAATAATAATAATTTTTACAAAAACAATAGGGACCTCGCAGCGGTCGCTGCTCGGACCCTAATAATAATAATAATAATAATAATTTTTACAAAAACAATAGGGACCTCGCAGCGGTCGCTGCTCGGGCCCTAATAACTAGAGCTGCAAGCAGCTATAAAGGGCCCTCGCAGCCCGGGCCACGTTGGGGTACTTGCACGTTGGGGTACTGGCACGTTGGGGTACTGGCACATTGGGAGCAGAGTTTCTTTGAAAATGGCATAATAAACCTTTACATGTGGATTTTTCTTTTTCCAGGTGTGATGAGTTTGTCAAGCTCAATGGGTTTTGATGAATGTTAAGATCTGAAAAATTCAGTGTACTTTTTTATTTTCAGGGAATGATTTGCCCTGATTTGTATTTTTTGTAAAAGTATATATACACATCATCGCTCGTACTCATTGCACAATGTTGCTGTTATTGTTTATAGAGGCTATCAAAAATAAATAAAACTAAATAAAAAATATGTATGTTTGGTAGGGGTGGGAATCTCTGACATGAGGCCGATTCGATATGTATCTCGATACACAGGTTGCGATTCGATTGAAAAACGATTATCTTTCAGAACAGAACGGTTCGATGCGGTTCGATTAAGTTTGGGAACGATACGATTTTCGATTCGATACGATTCATTTCAATATTCAAAACTTATAGTGACATTTGTTGTTTGTAAACATTAATCTTAAAACACCACAAATTTTTACAGTATCTACAAATGTGTAAAAAAAGAACAACAAAAATGTCTTCTATATTTTTATATATTGAATCAATTATTTAAATGGACCGCAACAAAGGGCTGGGCGATATGACTGAAAAATGTATCAGGTTAAATATTTATTAGTCGTTATTGAGAGTTATAATTGTTTTTTATTTTTTAGTTTTTTTAAAATTCAAAATAAGGATCAGGAAAAAAAGGCTGATAATTCAATTTGAAATATAAATATTTAACCTTTAAAAAGACACCAACACAATTAAACAGAATATGTGCACATTGTGAAGTATTTCAGAAACATAAATTTAAGACATGAAATAAACCTACCGTCCAGCCAAAAGAAATATGAAGCCACCTTATGGAACAATAAATCTATCAAACACATTTTAACCACTTAATATATCCAAAAATATTTCCAAAAGTGCCCTTCCCTTTTTATCAACAATTTTTGTTTTTAACAATATTTTTTCTTTTGCCATCATATTCATTTTTGGTTAATGTATGACATCTTTTTGTTTTTTTGTTTTTTTTAATCTGAGACAAGATGATGACCACGGAATCACTACTGTTTATGTTTTGTTTTTTTGGGCTGTCGTTCATTTTGCGTTTGATGACGTAATCACGGGCACGTCTCAGTTCTCCTATCTGGTGCTCATGCTAGTTGTATACATTGACAGGGAGCCACAAACTGAGAAATGAGATACTTGCAGTGTGCTTTTAGCTTAGCTGGTGTGTTGGCTGTGGGACATACCTGTGTCGTTTGAATCCATGCATTGGATCGTCACGGGAGTTATTCTTTTTGGCTCGCGCGCAGTACCAACGCCGGCCCGGGACATACAAGTGCACCGAGAGGACTCGATAGCAATGGGTTAGCTTCTGCTAACTGTTGCATGTTGTCACTCGTTGTGCGCGCTGCGCGCGCCGTGTCGCGAGCACGGCGTTGACGGTAGGCTCCTCCCCAAGGTGCGTAACGTCTTTGCATTATGTTTACAACATCCGGGGAATGAAGCGTCTCTGAAAGCTACTTTGCTAGCGCTCTGTAAACAGGGAAGTAGCTTGAATAGTGATGCTACTGAAATGTAAACAAAACAAGTAGAGCACGGCGCAGAACTCTTGCTATTGTTCTGAAAACCATAAAGCCTCACTCGCAACCGATTCACAGCCACGCGATATCCGGTCCACAGCTTTACAAGCGATGTATCTAAGGATTCCCGGCGGATTTTGTATCGGTTGACAAGTCTGCTACCGATACGGCCGTTTAGCTCCCCTTGACGACCGATGGTTCGGTCGAATCGGTTTTTTGTCCCACCCCTAATGTTTGGATAGGTCTGATGCCAGTGAACATTTTGAATGGTGGAAAGTAAAAGAATATTCATAAATGACTTAGTTATCACACTTGGAATGAGTTTACAATTTTTGTAAAAATACCGTAAGTGGGGTATTTTTTTTTTTATGCCTCAAGGGCTAGGTGGCGCTACATATATAACTGAATGTTGTCATAGAAATAGCTTCAGGCCTTGACTATGAACATACTTGTCAAGTCTGGGATTTTTTGGAGCATGTACCGGGGAGTTATTAAGCATATCCTTTTTCAGTGCGAAACACAAATTTTGATGCCCCGCCCTCATCATATAGTATTTTGAAAAGTCAAAATTTTTTCCCCCTGTCGTTGGCTCAGGTCTTGACATGGTCCAGGTCAAGTCTGAAGTCAGTCGGATGAAACGTGTAGGAGAAGTGGGCAAAAGTATGCCCCCTGTAAATGTGCTAAAATCGTAAAATATGGGACATTCAAAAATTCGTAGCTCACTTCCTGTTCATTTTAGCATAAGGGTTCAAGAGACTTTTTTGTAGGTCTTTGGCTCCCTCATACACCTAAAAATATTCGTTGTTTTTGCTTAAACGTACAACCGGGGCTGCTTCATTAAAATCTTCTAGGGGGCGCTATTGAGTCATTTTTCTAAAAATAGCACAATCCAGGATAAAATATCGCTCATTTTGCCAGGCCAGATGTGTGTGCCAAGTTTAATGCGTTTCTGTGTCGGTTTAGGCCCTCAAAATAGGTGTTGTTTTCTTGGCGAACAGCGCTTAGCCACGCCCATAGCGATTCGCGAAAACTCACAAACTTTGTGTTGTGACATCATGAAGACCGAAACCCTCATCTGAGCAAATATGAGGTAGGTGCAGTTAATGTGGTTGGAGAAAAGCATTGAGGAAAAATCATAAGAAAAAAAAAATTCCAGTAGGTGGCGCTATCATTAAGATGAAATATAAGTTCGTAGATGTCTTTAGGGCTGGACTCTCATCAAATCTGTGAAATTTTGAGAAGATAGGATCATCTGGGTCAAGTTAAAGCAGCTTTTATTGTCACGAAAAATTACCAGACTTTGCGGCACCGTAGCGGCCACGCCCTTTGGCGAAAAGTTACAATATTCGGTGTGGGCCATGATCAACATCTTAAGGCTTGTCTGGCCAATTTTCAACTGGATCCCTTCAAAGAGCTTGGCACAGTAGCTAAAAACGTAAAGTATGACATTTATTGTCACCACTAGGTGGCGCTATATATATATATATATATAACAGAATTGTATCATATAGATGTCTTCAGGGCGTGACTATTAAGTTGCATGAGAAGTTTGAAATTTTTTGGAGCTTGTACATGGGAGTTATTCAGCATTTTGTCTTTCTGGACAAATGAAATTTTAAAGGCAATATTTGATGCCCCGCCCCCCGTCATATAGTATTTTGAAAAGGCAAGATGCCCAGTTGTTCTCTCAGGTCTTGAGATGATAAATGCCAAGTTTGAAGTCAATTGGATGAAAAATGTTTGCAAAGGGGGAAAAAGCATGACCACAGTGAATGTGCCAAAATGGGCAAAAATTGGACATTCAAAAATTCATAGCTCACTTCCTGTACATTTTAGGAAATGGCTTCCACTGACTTTTTTGTGCGTCTCAGGGTGCTACACGTGCCTGGCAATTTTCGTAGCTCTAGGTCAAACGGGCCGGGATTGTGTTTTATTTTTCTACGCTAGGGGGCACTATAGAGTCGCATTGTTATGACAACTACATAATATCAAATTTTTCGCCGCGCCCGAAGAGACTGCAAAGTTTGGTGAGTTTTCGTAAATGTTTAGGCTCTCAAAAATGCGATCGTTTACGGAGGAGAAGAAGAAGAAGAAGAAGAAGAAGAAGAAGAATTCTTACAAAAACAAGAGGGACCTCGCAGCGGTCGCTGCTCGGGCCCTAATTAGTAATATGAATACAACAAACGTAAACAATATAAAAAATACTTTTGAGGCATGCACGTTGATGGCTTCATAATAAAGCTCTCCAATGAAGTGGAACGGAGTCTTTTAGCACTGTAACGTAGCGTTAAGACATCCTTGCCACATTTCCTATCCAGCCAAAAAATCGCTGTGTTACAGGCCAAGCCTGGCCCTTAACTCTTTGACTGCCAGCCATTTTTGGAAAAGGTAACCCCATAGTGCCAGCTGATTTACAGAATTTTACCGATCTTTCAAGCTCCACAGAAAATGTTGTGTTAGGACTATGGAAACGCGGATACTACCAAATGAAAGATTGAAGTCTCATCTTTCATCTAAAAAAAATGTTTGTTTCTACCTTATTCAGATCTTCAGTAATCAACAATAGAAAACAGCTTCGTTTCACCCAAATCCTCTATTTTCTTCCAAAATACGGAGAAATCAAGCTTTTTGTGAAACGATGTTATTTCATGCACTGTAGTGAATTTGACACTTTTTTTTTGCATGAGTGATTCTACAAACACCTAAACTTCTATAAAACACTACCCCAACAATAAAAAAAAAGTGTTTTTTGATTGCAAAATAACAGTTTATTTACATGCAACAGTAGCAATCCGAACAAACAATTTGGAAAACTCTTTGCAAACTATTTACACGTGCGCAACTGCGCATGTGTGGTGTGTGTGTACGTGTTACTATTTACAATTGTGTGGATGTTTCAACGACACAATTTTTCTTTTTGTGTGGTATATTGTGGAGCAATCCTGTGCGTGCTAGGGGGATGCAGCAGGATTTGCATTACAGTTTTTGTCAGTCTGCTTCTGCATGGACTGATTTGCGTAGAGGTTGGTATGATGAACGATGTGCTGGAGAAGTTCCTCCGTGATGAAGAGCTCCAGGATGTCAGCTGGCAGGTGGGAATTCAGCTCTGCTGCAGCATCCCTTGGTCCTGGTTTTGCAGCAAAGGGGAAGATGGTTGGCTGCCAGCCAACTTCATCAACTTCAAGCCAGCCAGAATCTTTGGGATCTGCAAATATACATTTCAATATCATGTATTATTTTAGCACTGTGATGCAATGTGTGTGTGTGTGCATGTTTACCTCTTTTTCTTGGATGTATTGGTTGATGCACATTCTGTAAATTATAGAAGACGTTTACCATCAAATTTTTTATTAGTGCTGTGGAGAATCTTTTTTTTTTTTCTTTTTACCTTTGTTCTGCTCACTGTGAGAAGGGTCACTTTGGGCCCTATGAGTAGGAGCTGAAAGAAACATATACAATTACAATACTATCGAAAGACTTTCCTTTTATTGTTGCGGTGTATTGAAAACGTTTTTTTGTTTGTTTTTTTTTCCTTTCTTTGTCGTAGAACCAGCGGTCGGACGTTGCTGTGAGCACGATCTATAAAATATACATTCACGTTTGTATAGGTAATAGATGTTTTAGTGTATATCAGCACATTTACACACGCTGCTAGCAGATCGCCCGAAAAGTTAGGAAAGTAATCTTACTAGCAATCTCTTAGCATGTTAGCGCTTACCTTCACGTTCTTTGGAAGACTGTCCAAGACTGTCTTGCATCGGACCCATAGTAGTCGTCATCGTCCGATGAAACGTCATCTGTGCAGACGTGCTCGGTTGTGCACCACTTTTCTCCGGTGTTAGCATCGCTAGCCGGTGGGGCCTTAGGACGTTATTAGCATCGCTAGCCGGTGGGGCCTTAGGACGTGGTCGAAACGGCCGCGTCACCCCTTCAACTATGACTTAACCCCGTCATCACTGTGCTCTTGAGCACTGGTCGATGCTTTTGAGCTTTGAAAATAAGGATCAAGCGTGAGCTGATTGCCATCTGTAGCCTTTTTGACTCCCTTAGCCAAGTTAGCCATTCTCTCCCCCTCAACACTCTAGCTCAGCCTCTCTTCTTCTACTGTTGTCTCCTACCCGATCTTGTTCAAAAGACTCATCACAGCCATCTAGTGGCCAGGAATACTCATTATAGTAACCCGATCGGCTTGATACTTGGAGCACAGCTGCCCAAGGCTTTCCTCCACCCGTTTCCATAAAAAACATAGTAGACGTCAATAGACATCTATGGCGGCCTATCCTAGGATTATACTGAACGTTTTTAAACGTTTATGGCGGTCAAAGAGTTAAAGTACTGTCGTGCCGCACTTTGGCGCAGGAGGGCGATGTTGTTTAGGAAAGAGAAGGAGAGCGGAAGACCTTGCGTGTGCGCACCGTCTGTTGTTGAGGAGTGCTAAAACAAAAGTTAAAAGCAGGAGAAGAGGACTTAAAAGCTGTAACCAACGTGGGCACGTTTTACCACACAGTGTGTGCTAAATGAACGTCCCAGTTAGCACTTAGCTACGCTAACCATCCAAATGACTTACATTGCCTGAGATGACTGTCCCTCGCCGTCAGAAGGATTCGACAAAAGGTGCTTCCGTCTCAACTACCGTGAGAGGCAAGGTCTGTCTTGCATATTTTACATTGAACATTAGTATTCCCAAACCTTCGAAGTCCGATGTCGGTTAGCCATGTGAGCATACTGTGTACAGCTGGTGCTGACGTCACGTCTGACCCGGAATTAATGCTACTGCGCATGTGCGTCTAGTAAGAGCAGGCAGGTGGACGGGCGGCTGGCAGCCAAACGAGCGGTTGAGGCAGTTTTGGAAGAGAAAACAAATATAAGGCTGATATATATTATGTAAAACTGACTAGTCGACTATTTAAATTAGCCGACGACGTCGTCACTAGTCGACTAATCTTGGCAGCCCTAATCCAGACTAAGTTGATTTTCATCTGAATTTGTAGGAATCTCTAAAATTATTAAACACAACCTTGTATATGTTCTTCCTGTATAGTGAATTGTGCATCGTACAACTTATATTGCTTAAGAGCAAAATTAATTTTCTCTGGATCCGTGTGTCCATCTAGATCTATCTATTTCTGTAATTGACAGTCTGTACTCCAATTTCTATATTACATATATATATATTATGTCTATATTTTGCCCCTGCCTTCTCACCTTGCTCATAGAATGATTGTTTACGTCTAAATCCCAATTCACACTGACTGCGGAACGGACGCAGTGCAATTTCCGTACAGCGGCCGTACGGACGCCGCAAGGACTGCAATTCACACTACGTGCGTTGCGTGTACAGAAATCTTCTCCCGACAGACCACGAGATCACGTGGAGTTCACGCTGGCGAGTTGAGTTCACCCAATAACAACCGTGGATATAGTGTCCTATTTCTTGTCTGTTGATACATCGATATGCTTTTTGGACATTATTTCTGGGACTTCTACCATGGCTCTTCTCCATGGGTAAGTAGGTTTTGTGTTTAAACAGTGTCATTTTGTCATGTTTAATTTATTTTAAGCTCATTTTTTGTCTTAAATGTCCGACTGATGTCAAAAAATGAGTTCACAAATTGTTTTATTTTGAAATATATCGGATTTACCTTAATGCGAGACACTCGATTTCCTGTCCGGCTCGTGTAATTTCTTCAGCTTCATTGAAAATCCGCATGCGGCACCTGGAAGAACGCTTGCGGAAAACTTCCGCATCGCCGCAGTCGTTCCGCACAGCAGACGCTCCACACCGAAGTTGGTGTGAATTGACACGTAGACTTGAATGTGTTCTATCCTTGTGTTGTCCGTACGGCCGCCGTACGGAGAACGCACCGCGTCCGTTCCGCAGTCAGTGTAAATTGGGCTTAAGAAGACTTGACGCAGCTCTATCGGCAGAGAACTCATCATATTCAGCTCTACAATACAACAATTCAGTTTCCAATTGTGGATTACTATTTCTATTCACTTTAATTTGAAGGTCATTAATTTTTTATTCTAAATGTTGTCTAACTAAATGAGTCTTTTTGACCCTGTATAACTTATATGTCCTCTAAGAAAGGCCTTAAATGCTTCCCATTGAATGCTCATTGACGTTTGAGTTGTATTATTTTCAAAGAAAATATCTGTTAATTCAAATAACCAATTAAAATTAGCAGTCACTTCGTCAGACCACGTAGAAAAAACAGACTCCATGTCTTTCATACCAGTCTTCACCTGTTCAACATCAGAGCACAGTGAAGCCACCGCGCCTTGTATTTCTTGCTTCACTGCTGCACTCAGCTCATCTTTTAAGCCCAATTCACACTGACTGCGGAATGGATGCGGTGCGTTTTCCGTACGGCGGCCGTACGGACACCACAAGGATAGCCTCAAGGACTGCAATTCACACTTCCTGCGTTGCGTGTCTGGAAATCTGCTCCCGACAGACCACGAGATCACGCGGGGTTCACGGTGGCGAGTTGAGTTCACCCAATAACAACCGTGTATAGTCCTATTTGTAAACAATAGCCACGCTTGCCTGTTGTCACATCGATATGCTTTTTGGACATTATTTCTGGGACTTCTGCCATGGCTGTTCTCCATGGGTAAATGCGTTTTGTGTTTAAATAGTGTCATTTTGTTGTGTTTAATTTATTCTGAGCTCATTTTTTGTCTTAAATGTCCGACTGATGTCATGCTATGCAGCTAGCTAGCTTCCCTCCCCAAAAAACGAGTTTGCAAACGGTTTTATTTTGAAATATACTGGATTTACCTTAATGCGAGACACTCGATTTCCTTTCCGGCTCGTGTAATTTCTTCAGTTTCATGAAAATCCGCATGCGGCGTCCGGAAGAAATAGAACGCTTGTGGAAAACTTCCGCATCGCCGCAGTCGTTCCGCATCGCAGACGCAAAACACTGAAGCTGGTGTGAATTGACACGTAGACTTGAATGCGTTCTACCCTTGCGGCGTCCGTACGGCCGCCGTACAGAGAACGCACCGCGTCCATTCCGCAGTCAGTGTGAATTGGGCTTTAGAGAATTGAAGTCCGCAGCAACTGCACTTCTCATCTCTGTCTTGATCACTGGAGCGATGTCAGCTCTAAGCTCCAGCAAGATTTCTGTTTTCAGTCATGTTTGGTCAGCCTTTTCCGGGCCGCAATCCATCGGAGTTGTTGCTGCTATGTTAGGTTTTAGCTTAATAGGTTCATCGATTTTGCTTTTACGCTGCTTCGTAGCCATTTGCGTGTCACTTTTCGTATATTTTGCTCAAACAAGTCTATTTGAAACAGGCTTAATGAAATTTGTTCACCAGTACACGGACTTGAGGCTGAAAATGCAAAAGTTTGATGGGAGCCCGAAAACTCATGTCCTGCTCCATAACCTGCTCAACAGTGCCCCCTCTCTTCGTATATTTTACTACCAAACACACTGACAGAGATTTTAACAGGGTAAGTGTCTAATTATGTGTTTCTAGTTAGGGTCCAAGTTTTACCATTGCCATTATGAGGTATATTGTCCACCGGTGTGAGCATAAACATCTAGTTACTGTTATGGGTACTTGTTTTGTTTTTGTTTATTGTGTAAACATTGTATGATATACTGGCTTGTATTTGCATTTTTTTTTTTTTTGGGGGGGGGGGGGGGGGGGGGGGTTAAGGAATAAAATAGAAGTAATTTTCCAGCAACTGGGATGCCAAAAAATACAGTGGAATAACAGAAACAAATTTTTTCTTTCTTCTCATAAAAATACAGTTTGTAGTTGTAATTTCAACAAGATTATGCCTTTTTTTCACACAATTATCAAACGTGTAACGAAGAGTAAAATTACAGAAAAATGCTGCTATTAGTTGTTTTCAATAACATTTTATGGAAAGTAACACACTGTAGTAAATTTAGGACTTAGGCGCAGGGATGAATTAACCGCTAAGGCAGGTGTTTATTAAATAAAAAGTAATAAAAGGGAATAAAAAGGGAAAATAAGAAGGCTATAAAACGTTTAATTAAAGGCACTCCAAAAGGGAGGACATCTTATCTTCAAACAAACAAAAGGTATTCTTAAAACTAAACCTGCACTGTGGCTATGAAAAATTACGGACAAAAGTTCTCATCATGGACAATGGACAACAATGGTGGGACAACTGGGCCAGTTCGATCCTGAATTAATACTTTGGCACAAGACAGGGTAGATGCAGACTATTTAACACGTGAGGGTAATGGGAAACAACAGATGGACACAATCATGAATCAGGGTTGACACTGATGCCGCATGAGGAACGGCAAGTGACCTGAAATGAAATGGGAGTAAGGATTTTCAAAATAAAACATAAAATGACAAGACAGTAAATTAGCCAGATTAAGGCAGCTAAAATTGTACTTCCTGTTAGTACTCTATTCATATCCCATCAACTCTTTATTAAATACCATGCTTTTTCTGAAAAGATAACCCCTAGAATCCCACCGATTTCGAACATTTTCACTCATTTTCAAGGCTGACTAGAACATTATGTTATGACTCAACGTGTTGGGTACCATTTGAAAGATTGGGTTCTGCTCTTTCATTAGAAAGGTATGGTTCTACTTTATTCTGTTCTTTAGTAATCATCATTTGAAAATGGCTCGGTTGGACAAAAATCAACAATCTCAAGCACATTAAAGAGAATTAAGGTTTTGTGAAATTATGCATTTTCTGTACAACAGTGACTTTGACACTAATATTTATTGGTTTAGTGACATCTCAAATATCTCAACAGTCCTTGCCTTCCACAAAACATGAAAAAAAAAATGTGTTTTTGATGGCAAAATAAGGATTTATTTACATATCTGATAACGTGTAAACAGCAATATTTTCACTTTTGACAAACTATTTAGTTTGGTTTAGTTTATTCATTTTTTACTTTCAGACACATTACAGCTTACATCGATCACATCATTTGCAACATTGACAGCCGAAAGAAGGGCTGACGGGTAGAAGCCGATGGCTTATTCGAGACCCGTCCCCATCGATCCATTACTATAACGCATCAGTCATTATTTAAAATAGTCATTGATTTTTATCGTGATCCATCCATCCCATACTATCCCAGACACTGCTCGCTCAGTTCATCTTGAATGTCCGTGTGTAGATTGTGGCTACTCCCAGTCATTTGGAACTGGTGAGTTGGTCCCCAGACGCCACCAGAAAGCCCACCCCGCCAGGCAAGCAGCCAAGGCAAGCCTATTTTTTCTCTTTCACCAGTAGTGTCTTCGCTAATCTGATTAATCACACTTTTTAATTTTGATTAATCACGATTAATCAGCTAAATTACTTGCGTATGCGCGTAATATAAAATAAATACAAAATGCCCTAATATTTTGACATTAATGCATTTTATTATCTGAATGTCATTTGCAAACATTGATTAAATGCATGTATGCAGTTGCATGCATGCGTGTATTGCTCAAAACATAACAGCATCATATTAATTGGGTGCAATTCAGCAATTACTAATTAATTAAACGCAAATTACTTTTGTTTTATCTAAAATCCCGTCGGGGTGTTTTTTAAAGCAAATTTACTACCGAGTACACCAACTGGAGTCACCCTGCTCATTTTGGAACAACGGGCGTAGGAAATGCCGTGCATTGACCTAATCACTGACCTGCACAGCCTTCAATGTAACCATCCGCGGTTACGTTCAAGGCTCAAGTGCGGTCCAAAAAAATTGTGCGATTAATATGCGTTAATACGTGATTAATGCGACAACTTTCTGTGATTAATTAATCTATTAATGCTTTAACTTTGACAGCCCCATTATATATATATATATATATATATATATATATATATATATATATATATATATATATATATATATAAACAGCAGATTCAATTGTAGCCACAATACAACCTTATCAATATCATACAGCCTTGAAAGTTACAACAAATGCCCAAACAGAATTAGAGCCAGACAATATTTAGATTCTTACAGGAACAGCAATACATGTTATCAATGCAGGTGTATAAACAACAGTTATCCTTGGCAATGTCAGCAAGTACTCATGAAACTCCAGTTTTGGGTTGTAATATATACAATATTTCAATTTTGGTAAAACATAATTCACAATTTGATGTTGAATTATTGTAGTTGATGTCTCTCAAACTCCGCCAACTGTTCCACTCTTTTCATGATTTGTGTTTTCTGTTGAGCAGATGAGTTATCTTTAGTTTGAATATAAATTGCGCAGTCTTGAGTCCCCGTGCTTTCGATAAGTCCATTCTTTCTCAATTGTCGCACCCTTTTGTTTAGTATGATTTTCGTTGATGTAGACGTGTTTACCACAAAGCCTGTGGTGATCTCTCAAAAGAGCAATCTTTTTCTTTCTGTCATGAATGCTCTGTGTGGAAATGAGGTGGCCTCCCAGATGACAGGAGGCAGTGAAGCGCATGTACAGCGTATGAACAACAACACTTTACCACAATAGAAGTATAAAACAATACAGTACAGGGTGTTCCAAAAATTTTTGACCCCATTTCGTAGGCCAATAATTTTTTCAATTTTCATTGGAATGGTCTCAAATTTTCACAGCTTGTGTAGAAACGTTTCAAGTTTTTGTGTGTAACGTTTGGAATTTCTATCTTTTCAGGTTTAGAAATGCCGTTCACTTAAAAAGAAAAGGCATTTTGCGTGTTAGAGTATGCTCGGCTCAGTCACACAAGACTTCTTCACAAACTTTCTTTTCTTTGAAAACTTAACCAATAAAACTTATGACCTTCAACATAAAGTGTCTTTAGTTTCATTAAGATCCATCAAGGTGTTTCCGAGATATGGGGTCAGCCATTTTGGAACACCCTGTATTGTCATTTTCTTTTTTCAATAAACTAATGACATCAACAATTGAGGGTGAATAATCTTCATACATTTAACCAAATAAAGTAGTCAGGAAGCATCCGCCATGTTTCCCGTGCGGACCGTCCACGTAGCTTACAAATTCTCATAGTTGCACGGTGCAGAAAATTAGGGAAATATGGAGGCCGCATGCAGGGGCGTGGATGCCGAAACGTCATTTTGCCACGTGGAGCCTTGCGGACCTCGCGGACGCGTCATGCATAAACCAATCTTTAGAGGTGTCGTCCAAATGCTTTAATGATGCTGTTTTTGTTCTGTCTGGTCAGATGTGTTCTGAAGGCTGGTTGCATGGCAGCGTTGCCAGGTGGGAAGTATAGGATCATCGTACCATAGACTCAAAATTGTTTTTTGATGGAAATTATCGTACACCCGTTTTCACCGAAATTCACTGATTCGCGAAAGTCAAATATAGTCCTTGTATTTAAAAGCACTCGCCGCTCACAGGCCCTCAGGGCTTCGTTGCGGGTTAACGTCACTGATCTGTATATATTACCGGGTAGCCACGAGCCGCGAGGCCGCCATATTTCTACTCCCAAGAAGGAAACGTTCCTCGGCATGCAAGCCTATACATTTACAGTACATTTGAGACAGTAATTAGTAGAAACATCAGGATTTAAATTTGTTAAACGTAAACAGGAGGACTTCAGACATTTTCAACTTGCATTAAATACATATGCTTAATGATGTTTACAGGAGGAAACTTGTATATTTTCTTTTGAAGAATTATAACTGTAATTCAACAAAAGATGCCTCTGCCAAATCTAATATTGGGCCTAATAAACTAAATAAAAACTAATAAAAGAAAATGGGGTGTTCAAAGCAGCACATTTTTTAAAACCATTAATTTAGTCAACAGCTCGGTGTTGTAACAACGCAAAAGGCTTACCGTAAGCCCGCAACAGGTTTCAGCCAACCGGCAAAGTGGGCTGGCTTTCACGTTCTTTTCTGTAAGTTTGTGGACAATGCTGCTTATCTCTCTTTCTTGTCTCTCGTCTCGTCCCTCCTCACTATCTCCTTCAATGGAATTCATTTTGCTTCCGTTTATGTCTCCTCTGTCTTCTGCTTTTGGCTCTCATTCACGTTGTTTTGGTGATTTGAGTCTTGCGCGATTTCCTGTCGGTGAGCGTCTCCTGGGGGCGGGCACTTACCATTTAGCCATGGACGTCATTCATTTCTCATGCTCAGCAAAGCGTGATTGGCTGGTGTTGTGTCACATGAGAACAGATATCTACCTTCAGGGTTCGCAAAAAAACTGGCAGTTTCATTTTTGCCGACAATAATATGAAATGGTCAAATTATCGTACATTTGCCATTTTTCAAGATTATTGATCATACATCGTACAGAGGGTCAAATTATCGTACAAATACGATAATTATTGTACAACTGGCAACACTGTTGCATGGCCTCCTTTGCCAGAACAGCCCAGCCTGCTCTCTCTCTTGCTCCATTTTGCTGCTCTTAAAGGGACCTTACCCACACATATGCACACAAATATACCCATGACGTATAACTGTTAATTATATTGTATAAACTCAACCAAAGGCTGCCTTTGATAGCACATAAGAGCCTCCGACTGAAGAATGAATAACTTTCAAATTAAATTCAAAAATGCCTCTACAGGTTTGGGTTGGGACTGTTGGTGTTGGACCTCAAGGCAGAAAGCTCTGTGCCACCTTCCAACATGCTGAGACATATGCTTTCCAGGATGAAGTTGGTGGCCTGCTACTGCATGTCTGCAAAGTTGTGCCAAAAGGTGTGCTCTGCTTCTTTCCTTCCTACAAGGTAAATATGTATACATACCGATTTATTAAATAAGAAACAAAAATATGGCAATTTGATTTGTGTACACTTTTTCAACTCTTACACAACATGACTGCCACATTTGTGACAACCAGTGGTCAGCAGAGTAGCCACACACTGTACACAAGTAGGAGTTCTTTTACTTTTATCACATTTTCGAAGGTACTCAGTATAAAGTATGTGCTTTGCACATGTGGATATGTGTATGGGACGAGAGGCGGAAAAAAACAAAAACAAACAAAAATAAACAGTTTGCAAAGCGCGTGGTTGTTGTGTTTTGTCGAGTTTATGGCCGACACCGGTGCAAATTGGCATTAAATAATTGCTACGGTTTTTGCCCGGCTTTGTTTCGTGTTTAAATTGAACTTCCTGAATTTGTCATAAAATGCAGATGAATCTCCACTCTTTGGTGTCCCAGCCGTAGCGACAGCCCGACTTGGTGTGAAACCACAGCAGACACCAATGTGTATTGGTGTATTGTGATGTGTATTGTGCACAAGTTTGAAGGCAAACACACGAGCGGAGCTACGCTGTAACGTCTCTGAGTGAGCCTGAATTCCGGGAACGATATACAGTGGTACCTCTACATACGAACGTCCCTTCATACGAAATTTTCAAGTTATGAAGCTCCTCAACAGGAAAATATCGCCTCTTGTTGTGAAAGAAGTTTCAGGATATGAAAGGTAAAACTACAGTATGGGCCGCTACTCGCAGCTCCCAGAGTTTCCTGAATGCAAAATACTTACAGCTGCTCTGCCATTGGCTATTACTGGCATCTTCCTGGCATCCCATTGGCTAAGAGTGACCTGTACCGTATGTGACCATAGATACAGAATAGGATGTGTCTATGGAGCGTCCTCGTCATTCGCCCCTCGGGCCATGAGGTGTTTAGATAGTTTTACGTAAATATTAACTAACGGCCGACGAGTTTGTGCAAAAATTCAAACAATTGGTGATTGATGAAGGCTACCTTGCACAGTAAGTTTTTAATTGCGACGAGACAGGCCTTTTTTGGAAGGAGATGGCTCGCCGTTATACCTGAAGTTTCCATCAAGTTTCGGAATTTATTGAAAAGAATCACCCAGAAAAAGTGTTCAAGATTCGCGCGATCGCTCACTATGTTGATGTTTGCCTTTGACATTTTCGAAGTATTGTTAAAAAAACAAAAACAAAAACAAAACAAGAGCTCCAGGTGGAGGAGTGGAACCGCCACTTGCCTTCGGTGCCGGATGGCGTGGGTTCACTTATTCGCCTGGGAGATCATGTGCGACTTACATGATGTAAGAGTGAGTGATAAAAGAATAAATAAAAAAACAAGATTGTTAAAAAAACAAACATCCTTGGATCAGTTCTTTACAAAACACCAGGCAAAAACACTTCTGAGAGAGAACATGAACCAAAAAGAGGGCAAAAAACGAAGAGGACAGCAGTTAAAAAGCTAAATGAGCATCATTTTTATTCTTTACTCTATTCTTTGTTTTTAACATTAAGCACAATTGTCATTTATTGTGCTATAATCTAATTGTAACATGTATTTGTAACATGTTTTGATGCATTTTTTATGCTTTATAGAACATTTGTCTGAATTTTGGGAGGCTTGGAACAGATTAGGGCATTTACATGTAAAATGCATCTCTACTTACAAAATTTTCTACTTAAGAACTTTCTTCCAGAACCAATTAATTTCGTAAGTAGAGGTACCACTGTCTATGCAAAACAGGTAGATATAACACACTAGGGGTGTTAAAAAAAATAGATTCTGCAATATATCGCGATATTGCATCGCGCAATTCTTCAATAGGAGGCCGAATCGATTTTTAAACTTCCATTTTTAATGGAAAAATATTAAATAAAACGTCTTACTTCGGGTTAGGGTTCACACCTTAAGCATGGAAGAATGTTATATTAATGAACATTAAGCCTTAATATTTTATTTCAATGCTGTTCTAACATGAAACAGATTACCATCTGTATAAGACTGAAGTTTCAGGTAAATAATACATTTTCATTCAAATCTTTTACTGTACAAGTTTACTGATTAGTATTTTCTAAATTTGAATTTAAAAAATTGCAACAATCGACTTAGAAATTTGTATCGGGATTAATCGGTATCGAATCGAATTGTGACCTGTGAATCGTGATACGAATCGAATCATCAGGTACTAGGCAATTCACACCTCTATAACACACCCTAAACTCAGTGTTGCCGCTGTAACAACTATGGCCTATGGCCCAGTCCACCCTCTAATTTTTTTGGTTTGCTTCTTCCAAAGTAAACTCTCTGCAGTTGCATAAACATTCCACAGCTCAGGAAGGACTTAATCTTGGTTAGGTCTGCAGGTGGTCACCCAACCACAAACAAAGCTCTTTTGAAGCCACTGAACAGGTTACATAGGAATTTATGCGTCTGCCAAAAGAGTTTGTTTAAGCTCGAACCCCTGGGGCCCGAGAGAAGCCATTTGTGACCCTAGGATATACAGATTGATCACAGGAATGTTTATGACCTTTCTTATCAACTAAAAAGGATGCTCTGGCATCGGGCCCTTCAGGGGGCACCCCTGGAACGTCTAGATGGAGCAACAGCGCCGCCAAGTGGTATAACTTGGGACTATCCTTAGTGACAGTTCTTACAAGTAACCGCATTTTACATGTTTATACCATGATAATTCTTGACAGATAACTGTCTTTGTGTGCATGAACGTCCTATCTCATTTGTACTCCATAAGGACTGAAAGGTAATCAATATCTTCCAGTTTAGTCAGATTAGGCAAGTAGGAACTACCTCACAAAATTAGTTTAGGATGCATTAATTGCGATTTGTGCTAAACGTGTTGTGTGGGAAACTGATTTGCCAGACTGACCAAATTTAATGCCAAATTATTAATCCCTTTAATAATTTGCTTTTTAAAGTCCGCGTGAGCGAATAGAAGGGTTTGCCACCACCTACTGAAGCCCCGCCCATAGGCTTTAAAAAGACGAGGGGATCCCCCCTCTCTCTCTCTCTCTCTCTCTCTCTCTCTCTCTCTCTCTCTCTCTCTCTCTCTCCCCGCTCTTCCACTCTCACTTCTGGCCATCCTCAGACCTGCTACCTGCAAGCTTCCCAGCCTACTCCCACTGACTCTTTGTTCCAAGAAACCTGTCAAACACGTGGCCCCCTTTGTTCGTGGCAGAAACGAGTTGCCACGAGAGCAGACACTCGCTGCACGCCACGCCAAAGCAGGTGCAATTTCAACGCTGACCCCAAAGAGACTCTTTTACTCCCTTTTTCCTTTTTTTTCCCCTTTTTTCTTCACTATCGGTGACTGCCCGCCATCAACGAGCTCCGCGGCCCAGGGGTACACTTGCAACGTACCGCCGGACTCAAGTTTGTGCACCTAAGCCGCACCGCATCTCACCTGCTATTCAGTGGCGCCCCGCCGCGGTACAAGCTCACCTCCAACGGCTGGCCTTTCCCGGACGCAGGCACGCAGCGAGCTCCAACACCTGGAGTCGGACAGCTGAGACACCACCCCACCGCGGTGCAAGCTCACCCCCAACGGCTGGCCTTCCCCGGACGCCGGCACGTAGCGGACCGAGCTCCAACACCTGAGTCCAGGGCTGTCCGGCAGAACCAACCTCGCCGGAGAAAGATCTCGCCGACCAATCAAGAGAGAGCCGCGCAACTATGTCAGCCCCCGAGCGGCCCTCTTGCTCACCTGTGGAATACCCCTTTTTTTTTTTTTTTTCTTGCCTTTTGGAACGAACATTGTCTATTTTTCCCCCTTTTCCAAAGACCTCCCGTTTCTGCTCGTTCGACGCAGCACCCAACTCGTAAGTGCACGTTTGATCCCCAATTCGGCTTATCACTGTGTGCAACTTACATTTGAAACATATCACAGATCTGGCAAGTTAAATTTCTCTTTTCCTGTTTCCTTATTCGTTCGCATTCTTTCCCTATTTACATTAGCTTTATTTTATTTCTTTTCTTCTAACCGTAGGCTAGTTAGACATAGGCAGTGTTTTGATTCTGTAGTGTAGTAATCGTGAATAAATGCATGTTTTATTAACTCTATTCCGCCTAAGTCATCTGTGTTTCCGAGTGGATTATTATTCTTTTGTGAGTACAACGAACCACTGAATATCGAGTGTAGTGACTTTGGATTATGAATGATTGATGAAGAAAGGATTTTGGTCGTTGTTTGCTCCTGTTAACCAAAGCAAAGCCAACGTGGTGCCTCGAGAGTGTAGCGATAATTGGGTCGTCTTTTGGACGAATTAATAATCTGGACGTTACAGAGGTAAATTATATTTACCTCGATAACCTCTGGGGCACCACGTTGGTTTTGCTTTGGGTTAACAGGAGCAAACAACGACCAAAATCCTTCTTTCATCAGTCATTGATAATCTAAAGTCGCCACACTCGATATTCAGTGGTTCGTTGTACTAACAAAAGAATAATAATCCACTCGGAAACACAGATGACTTAGGCGGAATAGAGTTCACAAAACATGCATTTATTCACGATTGCTACACTACAGAATCAAAACACTGCCTATCTAACTATTCTACCGTCAGAAGAAAAGGAATAAAATAAAGCGAATGAAAATAAGGAAGGAATGCGAATGAATAAAGAAACAAGGAAAAGAGAAATTTGACCTGCCAGATCTGTGATATGTTTCAAACGTAAGTTGCACGCAGTGATACCAATTTGGGAATTAAATGCAGACTTACGAGCATCGTTTGCGTCGAACGAGCAGAAAGGTCTTGAAAAAAAGGGAAAAAATAGTCAATGTTCGTTCCAAAAAGGCAAGAAAAAAAAAAAAAAAAGGTTTTATTCCACAGGTGAGCACGGGGAAGCCGCTCCAGGGGCCTGACGTAGTTGCGCGGCTCGTCCCTTGATTGGTCGGCGACCCGGCGAGGTTGGTTCTGCCGGGCAGCTGTCCGAGTTCAGGTGTTGCAGCTCGGTCAGTACGCGCCTGCGTACGGGGAAGGCCAGCCGTTGGAGGTGCGTTGGCACTGCGGCGGAGCGCCACCGAATAGCAGGTGAGGTGCGCGGCTTAGGTGCACAACCTTGAGTCCGGCGATACGTTGCAAGTGTACGCCGGGGCCGCGGAGTCGGGTGGGCAAGCACCGATGGTGGAACAAAAAACAAAAAAAAAAAAAAGCAAAAGAGTCTTTAGTCAGCGTTGCAGTTTGCACCTGCTTTGGCGTGGCGTGGAGCGAGGGTCCGCTCTCGGCAACGATTGCTGCTAGAAAAGAAAAGGGCCACGTGGTTGGCAAGTTTCTTGGAACAAAGAGTTCGAGCAGGCTGGGGCACTTGCAGGTCGTGCACGAGAGTTTTGCAAGAGGCTTGGAAGCCAGAGACAAGAGGCGGGAGAGCAGGAAGAGGAAGAGGATGAGCGAGGGTCTCCTCGCCCTTTTAAAGTCTTTGGGCGGGGCTTCAGTGGGTGGTGGCACACCATTCTGCTCGCTCGGGCAGACTTTAAGAAAAATTATTAAAGAGATTAATAATTTGGCATTAAATTTGGTCAGTCTGGCAAATCAGTTTTCCCACACAACCCGTTTAACACACATCGTAATTAATGCATCATAAACTAACTTGTGAGGTAACTTCTACTTGTCCAATCTGACTGAACTGAGAGATATTGATTATCTTTCATTCTGTATGGAGTACAAATGACATAGGATGTTCATACACACAAAGATATAACATGAATCATTCGTAGTTCAGTTGTCTGTCAAGAATTATCATGGTATAAATGTGTAAAATGCGGTTACTTATGTGAATTGTCACTAAGGATAGTTCCAAGTTTCACCACTTGGCGGTGCTGTTGCTCCATCTAGACGTTCCAGGAAGGGCGAGGCGCCAGAATGCCCTTTGTGACTGATAAGAAGTCATGAACATTCCTTTGATCGGTCATTTGTGTATTCCAAATCATTGGAGCCATTTGTTCGGGCTCCGAGAAGACGGCTTGAATACACTCCTTCGGCAGACGCATAAATTCCTTTGTCACCTGGTCAGCGGCTTCAAAAGAGCCTTGTTGGTGGTTGGATGACCACCTGCAGAGCTAACCAAGCCTGGATCCTGTCTGGGCAGTGGAATATTTATGCGACTGCAGAGAATTTGCTTTAGGAGAAGCAAACTTAAAAAAAAAAAATTAGAGGGTGGATTGGGCCATCGGCCATAGTTGTTACAAGAGGTTATCGAGGTAATTACAATTTACCTCTGTAACGTCCAAATTATTAATTCATCCAAAAGACGACCCAATTATCGCTACACCGCGCACCAGTTGAATTTGGGTATTTTTTGGAACAATATATCTGGTCCAGCTCGTTATTTAGGGCTGGCCTGCACATCTGTGTATAACGGAGGCCAATTGTTTTGAAGTAATATACCATGATTTTACCAGTCTGGCCCACTTGATGAAATATTTTCCTCCATGTGGCCCCTTAACTTTTTTACAACCACGTTATTTTAAAAAAAAAACGAAAAAAAACCAGTGTCAGCCGATTTTGACCATTTTAACTCATCTTTCAGAATATTGTGTGCTTTTACTACATATACAATGTGGGTACCAAATTAAATATAACATTCCAGTCTTCTATTTGGAAAAAAAGTATTTTTCTACCTTACTCCGTTCTTTAGTAATCACCATTTGAAAATAGGTCATTTGAAACATAAGGAGAAAACAAACTTTTCTATGAAAAGATACATCTTCTCCACAACAGTGAATTTGATACGAATATTTTTTGTTTAGTGACGCTCTGTGAATTAGTTTTCATGTGACAAAGGCTTTGATCTTTCACATCATCCTTGAAAACGTTCCATTTCATCAGATTTCACCCGATTCCGTCATGTTTCATTGGAATTCCATACACCGACAGCCCATTGAAAGAAGATACAATGCTGACATCTGCTGGCCATAGTAGTGGATGTTTTGGATTCCACAACCCATTGGCCAGGCAGCGCTGCACTTAGACGTTGCACTGTCCATTGATTAAAAAAAAAAAAAAAGATGATAAAAATGTAGTTGATGTCATTTAATGTTTATGGCGGCATACATCGTGATTTTACTCATCGTCATTAAACGTTTTTGGCAGTCAAAGAGTTAACAAATATGAGTTTGCCCAAGGTTTATGTGAGCAGAACTGTACCTGTACAAAAATGCTCTGCATTGTCTCCAAGACTAACATGCACATCTCTACCCATGTCAGCTTCGACTTCAGCAGTTGCCATAGTATTTTGGATTTTATTTGCATTAAGCCATTTTCTTCCCATAAAGTACGCTCATCATAAGTTTACACAAAGATTAGTTGATTATACTGCCTCCCGGTGGTCAAGTCGCGTATACCAGCAGTAGGTGGAATTAATTCATTTGTTCATTTCATTTCAAGCGATAAAGATGATTTGAGAAGTGTTTTGGTTAGGAGCGTGGTCACAGAATTAGTTTAACTCATATCTCAAGACACCACTGCAATAATTTCTGTTGATTCAATAAATTCAGTTTGACAACACACTGTATTCATTGTGATGATTGTGACTCTTATTTGTTCAGATGCTGGATAAGCTCCGGGAACGATGGAACATCACTGGCGTTTGGGAGGAACTTAAAAAACAAAAAAAAGTGATAACAGAGCCTCGCGGCGGTGGCAAGGGTGACTTTGATGAACTACTTCAGGCTTACTACAATGCGATTAAGTCCTGTGAGAAAAGAGGTGAGATTTTTTTCTTTACTCATCTCTCTAGACGATTTTCAATTCAGACTCTGTTCTACATAAGTGTCAGTCAATTAAAATTTTTAATCGTAATTCATCGCATGACTTCAATAATTAACTGACGATTAATCGCCCATTAATCGCACATTTTATACCTCAATTTATATGTACATTTTTCAATAAAATGTACAATTTTTTTCCCCTAATTTAAATATGGTTTCATTTTTAGTCATTGATACAGTAATTTAATAACAATCGAATAAAAAAAAAAAAAAAAGTAAAATATGTACTGTACGGTAAAAAAACAAAAGAAACAAGTGTGACTGATCTGTGTTGATCATTTTTCTTTCACTACAACATGGCATAATTGCATTTGTGAGACAATGGTGACAGTTCAGTGCATTTTTCTTTTCATATTAAGAGCTGACTAATTTTTAACATGAAGTAACTTGTGAAATTATACATATTTTTAAAACTGTAAAATACAACCAAATATATGCATTGTTATTTAATTTAGTACTGCGAAATTGTGTTAGTGTATTCCTTTGCGGAACGTTGAATGCTTTTATTTTGTTAAGTTCAATAGGATGCGCACTGTAAAATGACGTTTCTTTACTGCTTGCGAACCTGAAACGATCGATGTGTACTTTTCATATTAAGAGCTACTTAATTTTAAACAAGAAGTAACTTGCGATTTTCTGCACATTTTAAAATTGTAAAATACAACTTGACGCCAGTCCCCACAAATATATGCAGTATAATTTAATTTATTACTGCTAAATTGTGTTATAGTGACTCATTTTCACAACGTTGGACGCTTTTATCTTTTATTTTGTTAAGTTCCCGGATGCGCCGTGATGCCACTCTTAAGCGAACACATGGTCTTACTTTCACTTTCACCCGACGGTGCGTTACTGCAACGAAAGAGAAGACGATGTTAGTCTTTCTTGGAGTCGCTGAATAAAATACATCTCACATCAAAAGATCAAGTGGCTTGGAGTCACTCCAAGTGACAAGACAGCATCCATTCGACTCTTGGCTCTCACATGAGTTGACATCTTGGAGAGCTGTAGCAACTATGTTGCTGTGCTAATCGCTAACACCGGTCCTACCGAGTGCGTTCTGTCAAAGCAGGGAACTGGTGGAAGTGCTCCACCATCCAAACGGCTCCTCCACTTGAACATTCTGCCCCTTAAACATTGTGTATTGTAGCTCCAGTGCAGTACAGTGCATTTCTATCGAGTAATTTTGACGTGGACGTTTCTGCTGCTTCGTGACTGGAATTCTCTTAGAGGCTTTCCAAATAAGGAAGCAGTCGTTACTCGAGCATGAAAACATTTAGTGCCGTTAAAGACACTTTTAGTTAACGAGATAGTGTAAGGGAAATCGGTCCAATTAATTATTAAATCAATAATTGTTAATTATTAAATTAATAATCAATTGGCTCATTAATTGAAGGAGACTCAAACTTAATATTCAAATTAAGTTGAGCTTGCCTGCGGAGCACCACATCTCTTTTTGATAATTTTATCAGGATAACAGATGAGAACCTCGTTGAATCAGTCATTAAAATGAAGGTTGTGCCCTTACTACAATTTTGTGAGTTCTTTGTTCAGCTTAGAGGTCACTATAAATTGTTGAAACACACACACAGTAAACCAGGGGTTGAGTTTTGTGCACGTTTATTCTCTAACCTAGGTGGGATAATCTACTTAGAATTTAAAGAAGCAAAACTAACTACTATGATAGGCAATGAAACGAGAACTAAAATAATAAAAATAATCAAAGGAGAAGAAAAGAAAAAAAAGAAACGGTCTTAGCCAAGGTGATGGATTTCTTAAATTGAACCAACATGGGACCCACAATCAACCTAGTTTGCACCAATTTGTACTAGGGCGAAGGCCTGCAAAGTTGCACTTACAGAGGGGGTTGGTCTCAGAAGCAGGACCCTGGATGGAGACTCGCCAAGCCCGTTTGAAGAAGGGATGAAGAAGGTTCAGTTCAGGAGAGGGAGAGACAGGTCGTCCGGCTGGCCAACTGAGCGTCACGGGGTCAACCTGCTGGCTGGGAAGGGCCCTTTTTGGTTGAGGCCTGGTGTGCCTGGAAAGGCACCATCCGTTTGAGCCTTGTGCAGGGACCAAAAGCAGCGTGTTTCGCTGCGCCTGTCGCAACACGCGATGGCTTCTGTGCGTTGCCGTGTGCTGGAGGTTAAGCTAGCTGGGCTAGCCCTTTGTCTGGCAGCCGCGCCGATGGAGACCAGGAAGGAGCCAAGGAGCAGTGAAGAGAGCGGGAGCCAAAGAGCAGCGGAAGAGAGAAAGCAGCACGCAGGGAGCGTGCTTTTAAATTGGGAAGGCGGTGGCCTCCACACCAGGGGTCTGGTGACCAAAGTGGAAAGTTACCAGCTGGGGGAGGATTTTGGAAGACTAATCAGATTGAATCTGGATCCCATGTTTGTTGAGATTCTAAGGTCAGAATTCAATCAATGCAACACGTACAATTGAATACCTCAAATGAAATGTTACCTAGCTTACACTGTTAAAACGTGCATATACATGAAAGTTTAGTGGAGAATCTGCCACTGCAATGGAACATTTTCATGACATTTCATGGAGTCAACATTTCACAAATGGCAAACATAACATTTCATAATTCATTGTTCTGTTGCAAAATAAGAAAGTCAAGTTTCTAAGAAGGCTTTTACTGTCCTGATTTGTGTGTGTGTGCGCGTGCGCGTGTCAATCAGAGCATTTGTGGCTGTTTGTGGGGGATGTTCTTGTGCTCCCCACCCCCCACAGTGGCATGTTCAGGCCACAGGAGCTCAATTCCTTTGGAACTGAGGTTGCAAAAAGTTACAACCGGCCGATAATCGTTACAGATCCTCCCTTTGGCGATGGAAACGTTCTTCGACAGAACGTTTCGGTCGGCACTTCTAGACGTGGCATCGGCAGGTGGACAGGTGAAGCACAACAATGCAGTTACCAGAGTACAAAGTTGGTGCAAACCCACCCCTCCCCTCCCTTTGCTAAAGCTAGACTCGGCAGTTGGCTATGATGTTATCTTTCCCTCTAGGTCTACACTACGTGTCGTGTATAGAGTGGAAGGGGAAAGTAACAGACGCAACAGGAGAAGAACACGAGAGTGAAAAATAGAAGTCCAATAGTTGTCTAGAGGCCTGTGTAGGAATGTCATGTCAATGTGACTGAAAGGGGGGCACTTTCGGTTCTTACTATGACTTTGGGTCTTTCTAGGGCAAAAGAGAGCTGTATTCAGGGAGCATGCAGGCTGAGAAGGCATTCTCACAACTGAGCTGTTGATGTATCAAACAGATTAGTGCAGCATGTCAAGTCTCAGCGCGGTCACACCTTGCGTGTGAGCGTGCTCTGGTTGGGACACCGAGAAGAAACAAAGTCTTGTGGTTAGTTTGGTTCAGCTTAGCGTGATGCTAGGCAGATTGAGGACTAGCGTAGTCCTTTTGGTTGTTTTGTCGGGAGACGGTGGATTGGTAATTTGTTTGCTACGCGTTGTTAGGCAAAAGGAATCTCGGTCGTGACTCGCGTGTTTCGCCATTTTCAAGTTAACGGTGTTTGGACTAACAGCGTTAACAGTTAAGGTTCTTATTTTAAATAAGAAGCTAATAAAAGCAGTAGCTAAAGGCACATTTCTTACCAATCACTTTAGTCGTTTGGGGAGTCTGCTGAAGTTCATTTGAGTCACTGTACACTTTCTAGGATGTTTGTTTATGCACATGGCGTCATAAGTATGAGTGCGGGTGTGCGAATGGGTGAAGCGCAATTTGAATTGGCTATTCAATGGCGTTGCGGCAGTTAGGTTTAGCGCTAGCCATTTTAAATATGTAATCAGCGCAGTCATACACAACAGCAGCAAAAATGTGTTAGCCATTAGGCGCCAGGGTGTCTGAAACCACTGTTTGGGAAGGGACCGTTTGGGTCCTGCATCAGTTGGAAAGGCAAATGCACCCATAGGTGCCTGATGGGTGGGAGCTAAAAGCTCCAAGTCATCTTGTGGATGAACAACAGGAACAATCACAGGTGTATCTTGTACCTGCTGATGATGGTCAACAAAGATGGGCGAGGTTCATCCCTCAATTGTAACCAAGGAAGTGAGGTCATGGAGGTTGGACCTGATTGGCTGGTCCAGTCCTGTTGTGATGACCTCCCTTTGACAGCTATGTGTCATGTCATGGGCGTATGATGTCATGACCCCCCCTTCGGCTACGTGGAGCCACGAACAGCAGAGATGTGCGGTCCACGGAGGAGCAAGAAGAAAGCCCATGACAGGAAGCAAAAGGTGACCACCAAAAGCGAATGTCTTGGCATGAACAGGTGAGCCGTCGACAGGCGAACGAGGAAGGCACGCGGCGGCGGTGAGCCACACAATGAGCAAAAGCAAGAGAAGAACAATGGACTGCAAGTTCATTGAAATCAGATAAGTGTTGTTGAGCACAAAGGCTGACAACGTGTGGCCCAAAAGAAGTACTGCACGCGCGAAAGCGGGGGCAGTGAATGGCAGGACAGTGGTGCGCACCATCTGCATTGCAAGGGTGGGCAGGGTGGGTAACAAATTGCTCAGAAATAGGCACAACGCGCCAAGCAGATTGCAAAGAACAACCACTGTGTTGTTTGGGTTGTTCGATGACAATTTCAAGTGCGATTTCAAGTTCAAAGTCCGCGGTGAAGCTGAATGGTTTGCTTCAAAAGTGAGGACAACGGCCTCAATTTGTGTCATGCGTAGCTCAGAGGTGCAATCCAAGTCGCGTTCCGTAAGGTGGCAGAGTTGCACACCCTGAGTGGGATGTTCAACTTGGCCGAGGGGAGAGCTGGTGTTGCGAAGGTGACCTCTTGAGGGCATCTCGGGGACAACAGGCATGGTCCCCCCTTGAGCTGGGTGAGAGTCCTGGTGTGAGTTTTGTACACTCAGAACAGGTTCACAAGAAGTCTCTGTTAGGCTTACCGCATAACAATTGGCAGTTTTGGTCAGCGGTGCTGCAGGCAGAGGCTGCCGCACCTGTGACCAGATTTTGCGTCGGTCGTAATCTATCAGGGGCTTGAAGCGGCCCAGCAGATCTTGACCAATGAGGAGCGGGACTGATTCCACAGCAGACACGTACACAGGGTGGACCAATTTGTGTGGTCCAATCGTCCAGTGTAACGTTGCCATGGAGTCCAGATGGGTTTTAGTCAGTGCAAATGCACCGATCTCCAATGAGCAGTGGTTGACGCGGAGCGTCCGGCCACTGTTCTTCAGCATGGCTTGAAGTTGGTTGAAGAGCGTGTTGGACATTACTGTAATGTCAGCGCCAGGATCAACCAAAGCGTCATAGTCTAATGTTTGTTCAAGTGTCGTCCTCAAATAGAACTTACGCGATGCACCTTTAATCTTGAGGTTACTTAAGAGCTGTTTGAATGGTTGATTCGACTCGGTAACAGGTGCACTGGCAGAAGGCAAAGAAGGTGCTGGATCCAGTTGGACTGAAAGAACGGTGTTGTCCGACACCTCTGGCTCATTGATGGCTGTCGGCTGACTGTCGTTGGACAATTTGCGCAGCCCATCAAGAACTTTTGTCCAGATGTTGCTGTCAATTGAGGAGTCACCTGACGTGGATGGGGGCTTCTGAGGACTATTTGTGCGGGGAGGTTTCTTTTTGCGAGGTTTTGTTTTCGCAAAGGGTTTCTCCCGCCCACAACCACGGCTGGAGCTATGACTCAACCGCGCAGGTGCACTGCGGCCGTACTGGTGCTGCTGATGAGAACCATTTTGAGGCCGTTGTGCAGGATTTGATGGGGAAGCGGAGATGTCATCGTCGCTTTGCTGTGATTCGGACTGTCGTTCGACCTCGTCTGAACCACCTGCAACATGGTAAACAGAGGATTCCACTGATTTAGCAGCGTTTTCGCGTAAAAACACAAAGGCCTTGGATGCAAGTTCACGTAGCTCTAGGCTACTTAGCGTGCGAGGACAAGTTGTCACGCCCAAGAGGCGGCTTGTGTTTGGGTGGAGGTTGTTCAAAAATAGTGTTTTGAATTCTACCTGTTCTTCCATGTTGGGTTCGTTACGATGCCCAAAGTATGCCTTGCGCAGGCGACTATA
This sequence comes from Festucalex cinctus, assembly GCF_051991245.1. Taxonomy (NCBI): domain Eukaryota; kingdom Metazoa; phylum Chordata; class Actinopteri; order Syngnathiformes; family Syngnathidae; genus Festucalex; species Festucalex cinctus. Next base: position 27,693,213 of record NC_135423.1, on the reverse strand, counting down.
ATACAGGCTGGGTGATTCCTTTCGGCCTTGTTTTACTGACCAGGCAGCAAGAAAGCTCATTGCTGATACTGGGCCATCAAATTCACGAGACAATGCGTGACACAGTGCTCGATAATCATTCAAGATGTGGATCGGCTGGCGGTCGATCCAATCACTTACTTCTCGAGTGGACGTCAATTTCATGAGGTAAATCTTGTCTTCCGTTGTTGCCTGTGGGAATCTCCTCAAATGAAAATCAAGGTCTTTGAGGTACACAGAAGTGTTATCAGAGCAATCTTGTTTTGGCTGAAATTTCTGAATGTGCTTGGCAATCGTGTCTAACTCTTTTGTAGACATGCCTGGTTGCGCCACATGATGAGGTGAAGAAGCATCTGCTTGTTGAGCAGGAGAAGGAAGGTTGGCAGCAACTGGAGACACACAAGAAGGCGTGGCGCCTAGCGGGGGTGCCGAAACAAGAAGTGTGATTCTTGGTAGAAGCACAGAGACAGGTGGGCTTGCTCCTCTCAGTGACACTGCAGAGGGAGGGGGCCCCTGTGTGTGTTGAGCAGCCCTTGGAGACGTGCTTGCCATGGAGCGAGTAGGAAGCGGAAGTAGCACAGGTGGCTGAGAAACAGGTCCAAGATTTGCAGAGGAAGTCTGCAGCACGTCAGACAACGTGGCAGCGTCTGAAAAAGGAACAGGTGCGTGCACCACAAGTGGATCAAAATGCAAAGGAGAGTTCACCTGAGACAGGTCCTGAACGGGGACCTCCAAAGCAGTGGTTTGGGACGGCGTCAATGGACACCTGGTGTTACCTTGTGGGACTTGCTGTAATTTCGGTTCAGCATGGGGTGACTCGTCATCCCGGCCAGTGTTGAAGGATGGATGCTGCAATCGCCGGAGTTTTTCTTCCATTGCCATCAACTCAGATTTCAAACGAAACGTCTGCCTTTTTCCTTCAATGCGTTCATTTTTCAAAAGTCTAATCTTTTGAGTTAATTCCGCAATTTCATCATTCGCGAGAGCTAGCAAGTACTTGTCAAATTCATGCTCAGTTTGGAGACCAATCCAATGGGCTTCAGTGGGCTGATTTGATAGTTCTACAATGCATTCTTTTAGCTCACGAATTTCAGATGTGGCATTATGCCAATTTTGTTCATGCGTGCGGGCAGTTTGTGTACTCACTTTAAGTTCCTGTGTCAATTTTGTAACTTGGTTTCCCAAGTTCACGCAGTCAGATTCATGCAACCATGCTTCCAACTCTGTTAGCTTGCCGCTAACTTGGGCGTGAATTTGCTGTTCTGCTGTCAGAACGCTTTTCACTTGTTCGAGTTCATGGTTACTCAATTTCCACCTAGCCACTAAATTCACCATTAGTCGGCTGAGGATTTGTGCCATATCTTCGTGGGTTAACGACCCTTGTTGAGCGTCGCAAACGAGTTGCGCAATGTTGGTGTCAAGAATCTCTGCGCTAGCGCTGGCTGTCGCGTCGGCATAGCCTGGAATGAGATTGTTAGTCACGGTCGCAAGGGCATTTTCCAAAGCATCCATTGTTAAAAGTAGCGTTATGATATCAAAGATATGCGTAAGCTCACTTTACTCAATTTGGAAGGACTAATTGTTAGCCAATTAGACAATGCTGGAAATGCTTAATGCTTAAAGATTGGCTTTTTGGGCCCAATTAGTTGATTCAAAATGTTTTACCAAAATTCTTAAGGCACAGATTAAAGGATGGTATCCAAATATGTTACCAATTATTTTAAATGGCAATGCATTAAATAATTGAGGACCCTCAACAAAGTATTGTGTTAAGCAATTTAGTCTGTTAAATTACTATTAACCACAGCATATGTTTGAGGTTACAGGTTTTAGGAAACAAAAGTCTACTAAGGACAGTCACATTAAATTAAAATTACATTTAATTCAATAGAGGTTTCCAAAAGTGCCTAAAAATTGGGTAACCACTTTTACTACAACGAGAAAAGCTATACACTACTAGTTGAGTGTTGCTTTTAATTAAAACAAAATTAAGTACTTGAAAACGGTGGTTAATTATTTAAACAAACTCTTTGGTTAGTCAATAATTAAAGTTATCAAGCGTTTTAATTTTATTGGCAAAAGTTCCTCGGCTGCGGTACCGTGAATAGCCACAGGAGGACGCCGTCGGCGTTTAAAACGCAACGAGGCTCCTGTGTGTAGTATAGAGTCGTACTTTTGTTCGATCAATAAAGTTTTATGACTTTACCGCATAGACAAAACAACTCCCTCGCTCGTAAGTGACACAGAATGTGTCTTAAAACGAGTGTTTAAATACCTTGCACAAGTTTTAAAATCGTAGCACTTGGCAAGCAAAGTTGTTAGCAACACGCAGCTAACGTAAACTTTGTCAATGAGTGGCACGTCACCGGAAGTTGCGCGTGCGTGTGCCGCCAGCTGTCAATCTGTCAAACACGTTAAATTCACTCCTTACGGATAATCGCGCGTGTTGTTATGCGCGGCACTGACGCCGAATTATCAAGAAGACACTAATAATTATAATTTAAATAAATCAAGGAGCGGAAACCACGGAAACGTTTTAATTCCCACGGGTTTATATCGCGATACTAGTATCCTGTAAGGACTCGCGTCGAGGGGAAAGGGAAAACTACTACTTCCTGTAAGACGGTGTTAATTCATTAAACACGACGGAATTAATGAAGATTAAAAAGTGCAAAACGTACAAAAATATTAACCCTAAACTCAATGTTAACACTTGGTGAAACAGGAGTAGGAAAAATATTTTAATGTAACGTTTAAGAGTGGCGAAGACACGTGATGTTAAATTGTCTTAAATCCAGTAAGAATCATAGGTTAGGACGGTACAGTAGTAATTTAAATCCCTCGATTAGTTTCAAATCACGAGTGACTTGATTATTTAAATTATAAAGTGCTTTGAATGCGATGTTGAAGAAGGCAGACAGTAGGCTCACGGGGGGAGGGGGCTGTGATGTGTCCCTCTTCACACGTGAGTTGCGAGAAGGCAGGAGTCAACTATACTGGCTGTAGTTTGGCAGCTGGCCGTGTAGCAATATGAGTATTAAGCAAACAGTACACTTTAGTGTTAATCAGATGGAAATCTAATTTCAACAATTTAAGCGAACTGTATAACTAGTTATTCAGTGCTACAATTTGGCAGAGACTGGGCTCTCAGTGGGGGGTCACGTGGTGAGACGTGATCCTCTCTTGGAGGCCACAGCCAAATGAGGAGCGACTTGGAAGTCTGGCCGTTGGGCCCGCCCCTCAAATTAGTTTATTGGTCGACTGGTTTCAAGGGGTGGTTACCTGAATCCCAGTTAAGTTAAGGATACGCCTCCAAAGATGGCGGATCTTAACACGTGTGTTTTACACAAAAGGCTAGCAGTTTTAGCACCATGTGCCCTACGCTAAACCCGACAAAAGGGAGTCAACTTAACACCTTGAGAAATGTGCTGTGACTCAAATGGTGGTCTGAATGCAGAATTTCGTGCACTAGACTATTTCCTCAGCCTAAAGGCTTGTAACGTAATCAGGTAGCTAAGCTGATTACGCCACGTGAGGTTTGGAATGTATTTTTAACCCAATCAGAATTCGTGACGAGCTAGAAAAAGCATTCCCAGGCCTAAAAGTTTTGCATGCAATAAAAAAAATGTGATCGTTACTCTTCCACTTTTGTGTGTGTAACATTCACATAGTCGACAAATTCATTCTCTTCTCAATAACTAGTCGTTAGACTGTTATTTAGTGCTTCAAATACACTGCTTTTATACAGCGGATTGGCTCTGGCATAAAGTTTTAGTTAGGTTGCTATGGAAACGAGCTGAAATTTTCCCAGAAGAACACGCTGCACTAAGCTGTTTTTGGATTGTTACATGTGTGTGTTTCACAAAATATGTAACATAAATTGGCCTCACCAAAGGGGCACCATTATGTAAGGGAAATCGGTCCAATTAATTATTAAATCAATAATTGTTAATTATTAAATTAATAATCAATTGGCTCATTAATTGAAGGAGACTCAAACTTAATATTCAAATTAAGTTGAGCTTGCCTGCGGAGCACCACATCTCTTTTTGATAATTTTATCAGGATAACAGATGAGAACCTCGTTGAATCAGTCATTAAAATGAAGGTTGTGCCCTTACTACAATTTTGTGAGTTCTTTGTTCAGCTTAGAGGTCACTATAAATTATTGAAACACACACACAGTAAACCAGGGTTTGAGGTTTGTGCACGTTTATTCTCTAACCTAGGTGGGATAATCTACTTAGAATTTAAAGAAGAAAAACTAACTACTATGATAGGCAATGAAACGAGAACTAAAATAATAAAAATAATCAAAGGAGAAGAAAAGAAGAAAAAAGAAACGGTCTTAGCCAAGGTGATGGATTTCTTAAATTGAACCAACATGGGACCCACAATCAACCTAGTTTGCACCAATTTGTACTAGGGCGAAGGCCTGCAAAGTTGCACTTACAGAGGGGGTTGGTCTCAGAAGCAGGACCCTGGATGGAGACTCGCCAAGCCCGTTTGAAGAAGGGATGAAGAAGGTTCAGTTCAGGAGAGGGAGAGACAGGTCGTCCGGCTGGCCAACTGAGCGTCACGGGGTCAACCTGCTGGCTGGGAAGGGCCCTTTTTGATTGAGGCCTGGTGTGCCTGGAAAGGCACCATCCGTTTGAGCCTTGTGCAGGGACCAAAAGCAGCGTGTTTCGCTGCGCCTGTCGCAACACGCGATGGCTTCTGTGCGTTGCCGTGTGCTGGAGGTTAAGCTAGCTGGGCTAGCCCTTTGTCTGGCAGCCGCGCCGATGGAGACCAGGAAGGAGCCAAGGAGCAGTGAAGAGAGCGGGAGCCAAAGAGCAGCGGAAGAGAGAAAGCAGCACGCAGGGAGCGTGCTTTTAAATTGGGAAGGCGGTGGCCTCCACACCAGGGGTCTGGTGACCAAAGTGGAAAGTTACCAGCTGGGGGAGGATTTTGGAAGACTAATCAGATTGAATCTGGATCCCATGTTTGTTGAGATTCTAAGGTCAGAATTCAATCAATGCAACACGTACAATTGAATACCTCAAATGAAATGTTACCTAGCTTACACTGTTAAAATGTGCATATACATGAAAGTTTAGTGGAGAATCTGCCACTGCAATGGAACATTTTCATGACATTTCATGGAGTCAACATTTCACAAATGGCAAACATAACATTTCATAATTCATTGTTCTGTTGCAAAATAAGAAAGTCAAGTTTCTAAGAAGGCTTTTACTGTCCTGATTTGTGTGTGTGTGCGCGTGCGCGTGTCAATCAGAGCATTTGTGGCTGTTTGTGGGGGATGTTCTTGTGCTCCCCACCCCCCACAGTGGCATGTTCAGGCCACAGGAGCTCAATTCCTTTGGAACTGAGGTTGCAAAAAGTTACAACCGGCCGATAATCGTTACAATAGTAACGCAATAATTTTGACACCCATACTTCTAGACAGTACTGCATGGTACACCATGCAGAAAATCATATCATGCATACAGTATGTTGCCTTACATATAAATAATGACTTGACTTGACAAGAAGAGATGGGTTGGGGACCAAAGACAGTACTGTATTTGCTCTGGACCAATTTAGGTCAGTACTACCGAGCACAGATTCCTGTGAAATCAAATTGGTGCCATGTTTTGCTTCCCAAGCTTGTACAGTGTTCTCTCAGTTATTACGAGGGTTACGTTCCAGAAACTACCCGCAATTAGTGAAATCGGCGAAATCGAATTGAACTTTTTAGGGCCCGAGCCGCAGCCCCCGCGTTCCCTATTAAATCTGTAGAAATGATCATTCTTCCGTCTTCTTCTCCGAAATTAATCGCATTTTTGGGACCTAAACATGTACGAAAACTCACCAAATTTGCACACCCTTTGGGCTCGGCGAAACATGTACTATTATGAAGTCGTCATAACATGGCTCTGTAGTGCCCCCACTGGAGTAAAAAAAAAGAAAAAAAGAAACCAATTCCGTCACGTTTGACCTTGTGCTACGAAAATTGCCAGGCACGTGTGGCACTCCGAGACGCACAAAAAAGTCAGTGAAAGCCATATCCTGAAATATACAGGAAGTGCGCTATGATTTTTTTTTTAATGGCCAATTTTGGCCCCTCTTTGTACACGGGGGTCATACTTTTTCCCCATTTGCCAACAGGGTCATACTTTTTCCCCATTTGGCAACAGGTCTTATCCGATGGACTTCTGCTGTCGCTAACTACTTTTTTAAAAATCAAGTCGCCTATCAATTATTCCATCGAGCAATCGACTGATATCCCCGGCCCCCCAAAAAAATTTCAAAAAAGTATGTATATTTTTTCAAAAAATACATCCATCCATCCATTTTCTTGACCGCTTATTCCTCACAAGGGTCGCGGGGGTGCTGGAGCCTATTTTGGAGCATGTTTTAGAGGTTTCTCTCCTCGCGGTCGCTGCTCGGGCCCTAATAATAATGATTCGAAAGAAAAACAATAGAGACCTCGCAGCGGTCGCTGCTTGGGCCCTAAAAATACAGTCATCTATTGATGTAAGCCCCAGCGGTTTTTGTTAAAGGTGTATTCAAGGATCTTTTGTCGCTGCGTCTTCCGGGTGAATCATCTTAACGATTGGTTTTCGATCCTGTCAATCAATCTGCTGTAGCGATGTCGTATGTGCTCGTCCGTACCTGCACATGCTCACTTCGAGTGTTTGTAGCATGTAGCCGCTGAGCTTCGGATTCAGCCATTCATCGTTGGAGCGCCACCCACCACACCACATACTTTGAAAATGGCTGAGAGCCGCAAGAGGGCATCCGTCTATGAAGTGAGACCACGTCATGGAGTGAGATGAAGATGATGAAGATGAGCTCGCACGCTCGGCGCATCCCACGTTATTTATTACCATAAAAAAACAATTGTACCGAAAATCGTTACTGTTCAGTACTAATAAAGATTCCAGGTACTGAGAATTTGAACCGAACTGGTTCAAAAGCCATCCTTTGCTAGTGAAAGGGGCACACAAATAGTGCTATAGTTGTTGAAGGTGTGTCGTCAATCCCTTGCTCAAGGGCACCTCAGAAGTAGTCAGGAGGCAGACTAACAACTCTCACAGCGATCTGTAATTTTGCTTTTTGTGAAAGCAATACTCAAACTCCAGTTATTACAGATGATCTTCCTTTTTACTCAGCTGACTAAGTGCAGCCACAGGTAATATTTTCAATATTTGTTCAATTATATATTGTTATCCCCTGGTTTTGTTGCCATAGATGGTGCTCTCCTGATGGCTGTGTGTCGAGGAAAAGTGAGTGAAGGACTAGACTTCACGGATGACAATGCCCGAGCAGTGGTCACTATTGGAATCCCGTTCCCAAATATTAAAGACCTCCAGGTAGGTTGTCGTTAATGAATACTACCGTTCATCTATGATCCATTTAAGCAAAGCTTAAATAGGTTGAATGAACAAGGAATAAAAGATATTGCAATATTTCAAGGAAATTTGCAGTGACGATATTTTTGAACACTTAATAGTGTTAAAGCGACTTATTTAAAAATAAAATAAAATAAAAAGACAGTACTTTTTTTTTTTTTTTCTTCAGAGCTCAGAATTGTTCATTCGGCAGTCTTACCGATTCAACATATCATCATCATTGCTCTCTTTTTTTATTTAATGTGCGTATGTGCGCATTTGTGTGCATGTGTGTGAATTCGTGTGAATTTTTACTCATTAATACACCTGAAACTGAAAAGAAAAAAAATCCCATTACCCTTCACCTTAATCGGATAGTTCAGAGTCTTGCCAGAGTCATGAACTTCAGAAGGTCAGGAGACTAGAGGAAAGACCAAAGGAAAGAAAGATGAATCAAAGTGAAATCCAGCACCAACCAAACACCACCTGCCACCCACATGGATACAAAACCGGATTCTTGCAGAATCTAAATTCCAACAGATTTAAGGAGAGCTCAAGAGACCAGAGGAAAAACTACAAAGAGGAAGGAGGTAAGGATAGAAGTGCTCTGATTTCAACAGGAAGTGACCCAGAACTGACCTGATTTCAACAGGAAGTGACCCGGAAGTGGCCTAAAATTAACATAAAGTGACCCAATTTCAACAGTAATTGACCCAGAACTGTCCTGATTTCAACAGGAAGTGCTCTGATTTCAACAGGAAGTTACCCAGAACTGACCTGATTTCAACAGGAAGTGACCTGATTTCAACAGGAAGTGACCTGATTTCAACAGGAAGTGCTCTGATTTCAACAGGAAGTGACCCAGAACTGACCTGATTTCAACAGGAAGTGACCCGGAAGTGGCCTATAATCAACATAAAGTGACCCATTTTCAACAGGAAGTGACCCAGAACTGACATGATTTCAACAGGAAGGAAAAAAACAGCACTACCCCGCCTGTCCAGCAAGTGGCGGTACCGGTAAAACTGAATGACAAACAGCCAGGGTGACGTTGAAAAACGCGACCTTTGACCCCCCATCGCCATTTGTTGTGATACAAGGCGGCATGATGGAGCATTATCATCTTTTTCTCTTCCTTGTCATGTTGTACAAAGTTGCGGTTGCAACAATTAGAACGTCAAGGGAAAGGTTGATGACAAACATTAGAACCTACCGTACCTCAGCAAGACGAGAAATGGGCAGAACTCACTCACGCCTCGGGGAAAGACGGTCAAACCTGCAAACCCGAAGACACTTACACCTGCAAGCGCGAAAACTCCTGCAAGCACGAAGACGTGCACTGGTAAGGCTTAAACACACAATTATACTGAATTTATTTCACATTGGTAACTTGTAACATAATGTGATTAAAGTGAAGCGCGCATCTGTCTTGTTTGTGGATATCTTGCCATGACGTGCGCTTTCATGAACTCGGCAATCGCTGGAAACTGGTGTTTCCAGCCTAGTTATCGTGCAATTCACGGCAAAATAGGGCTTGATGGCGATTTGCTGTTCACGCTAAATGTACGCTTCGTAATTCCTAATATCGTTGGAGCTGGATGTATTGTTAGTCTGTCCATGTGTTGTTTTTTGCTTTAAAAAAAAAAATTGACCGATCCAAAGTGTTGAAATGGCTTGCTTTCTTTGACAATGCAAAAATGATAGGACAGACGTGCCGGGATTTAGGGAAAAGTTATGATTTTGGAAGTGTTAGATTGCCACCTCAAGCTATTGGTTTATCATAGGGCCACACATTAGGTGCATATTCCGCTATTTTAAGATATTCTGGTATCATGTCAATCACGAGGTTGTTGCACAAAAGTAATTAATGTAGAGATTAACTTAGCATTCATTAATTTGTTGTGTTTCTCTTTCAGATTTGCCACTTCTACCGGTCTGGATGTGTTCCGCGCAGGGTGTGGAAGAACATCAGAACCTCTGACTGGTGGGACGCTGTAGTTTCAACCTATGATGATGGCAAATGGATGAAAGACTTTCGTGTTTCCAAGGACACATTCGAGTTCCTCTGTTACCATCTTGGACCCGAGCTGGAGAAGAGTGACACCAACTATCGTCTTTGTGTTCCACTGCGAAAGAGAATTGCTGTAGCTCTGTGGAAAAAAACAATAATGAGTTAGGAGTAGGGGTGGGAATCTCTGACATGAGGCCGATTCGATATGTATCTCGATACACAAGTTGCGATTCGATTGAAAAACGATTATCTTTCAGAACAGAACGGTTCGATACGGTTCGATTAAGTTTGGGAACGATACAATTTTCGATTTGATACGATTAATTTCAATATTCAAAACTTATAGTGACATTTGTTGCTTGTAAACATTAATCTTAAAACACCACAAATTTTTACAGTATCTACAAATGTGTAAAAAAAGAACAACAACAATGTCTTCTATATTTTTATATATTGAATCAATTATTTAAATGGACCGGAACAAAGGGCTGGGCGATATGACTGAAAAATGTATCAGTTTAAATATTTATTAGTTGTTATTGACAGTTATAATTGTTTTTTGTTTTTTAATTCAAAATCAGGATCAGGAAAACAAAAGGCTGATAATTCAATTTGAAATATAAATATTTAACCTTTAAAAAGACACCAACACAATTAAACAGAATATGTCCACATTGTGAAGTATTTCAGAAACATAAATTTAAGACATGACATAAACCTACCGTCCAGCCAAAAGAAATATGAGGCCACCTTATGGAACAATCTATCAAACACATTTTAACAACTTAATATATCCAAAAAGATTTACAAAAGTGCATTTCCCTTTTTATTAACAATTTTTTTTTTAACAATTTTTGTTTTTCTTTACCATCACATTCATTTTTGGTTAATGTATGACATATTTTTTGTTTTTTAATCTGAGACACGATGATGACCACGGAATCACGACTGTTTGTTTTGTTTTTTGGGCTGTCGTTCATTTTGAGTTTGATGACGTAATTGCGGGCACATCTCAGTTCCCTGCTGCTCATGCTAGTTGTGTACATTGACAGGGAGCCACAAACTGAGAAATGAGATACTTGCAGTGTGCGTTTAGCTTAGCTGGTGTGTTGGCTGTGGGACATACCTGTGTCGTTTGAATCCATGCATTGGATCGTCACGGGAGTTATTCTTTTTGGCTCGCGCGCAGTACCAACGCCGGCCCGGGACATACAAGTGCACCGAGAGGACTCGATAGCCATGGGAAATACCGAGATGTACGGCGCCGGCTTCTGCTAACTGTCTCCACTGTTGCATGTTGTCACTCGTTGTGTGCGCGCGCGCGCCGTGTCGCGAGCACGGCGTTGACGGTAGGCTCCCCCCAAGGTGCGTAACGTCTTTGCATTATGTTTACAACATCCGGGGAATGAAGCGTCTCTAAGTGCTACTTTGCTAGCTCTCTGTAAACACGGAAGTAGCTTGAATAGTGCTGCTACTGAAATGTAAACAAAACAAGTAGAACACGGTGCAGAACTCTTGCTATTGTTATGAAAACCATAAAGCCTCACTCGCAACCGATTCACAGCAACACGATATCCGGTCCACAGCTTTACAAGCAATGTATCTAAGGATTCCCGGCCAATTTTGTATCGGTTGACAACCAATACGGCCGTTTAGCTCCACTTGACGACCGATGGTTCGGTCGAATCGTTTTTTTGTCCCACCCCTAGTTAGGAGCATCTCACATTTGTTTGGCATTGGCATTTCTACAGTGTGCCATTGTGTGCATAACTTCTGCACTGTGGTCGAGAAGGTGCTTTTGGTAGAGGTCATACGGTTGCCCTGCAAAAACAAATTAGAAGACATGGCAGCACATTTTCACACAAAATGGGGGCTGCCACAGTCTGTTAGATGGATCCCACATTCCCATTATTCGACCAGAAGAGTACCACACTGAATACTTTAACCGCAAAGGCTGGCACGCCATCATCCTGCAGGCTGTGGTGGATGCAAAGGGGCTCTTTTGGAATGTTTTTGTTGGTGCTGCTGGGAGCCTGCATGATGCTACAGTTCTCCGCTTGTCTGGGCTATAGGATCTGGTGGACAGAGGTTTGCTACACCCTCAAGAAACAAAAAACATACATGGACACAACGTTGGGTATTACCTGCTCGGTGATGCTGCCTATCCACTTAAGAGCTGGCTGCTGAAGCCGTTCAATGACAACGGCAGGCTGACCATCCTGCAGGCTGTGGCGGATGCAAAGGGGCTCTTTTGGAATGTTTTTGTTGGTGCTGCTGGGAGCCTGCATGATGCTAGAGTTCTCCGCTTGTCTGGGCTATGGGATCTGGTGGACAGAGGTTTG